>NC_065408.1:15584017-15616517 GCF_024362695.1 Pectinophora gossypiella | reverse complement strand
CTTACACTCACTGTTCTTTCACTCAGATAGCTTTCAACGACCTTCCTCAAGTTTACCGGGCACTTTTCCTCAGCCAGTCGTACTTTGATCTTCGGCCACCATGCGCTGTCGAAGGCTCCCTCTATGTCCAAAGACACGAGGGTTACGATTTTCTTCTCCTCGAGCTTGGATCGTATGTGCTTTATAAGCGTATAGAGGGAGTCCTCAGTGCTCTTCTGGGGCATAAAGCCGTACTGACGAGTACTCATCCGCGGTAGTAAGTGGAACTTGAGTCGGGCCACGATCATCTTCTCATAGATTTTCCCCAATACAGGCAATAGCCCAATCGGCCTGTAGGATTTGGGGGAATCATACCTTTCTTTCCCGGGCTTACGGAGCACAACAACCGTCGCCTCCTTCCATGATTTCGGGAAGTATTGATGCGCCAGGCATTTATTCATCAAATGCAAGATCGTCTCTGGATTATTATCAATTAGGTGGTCCCATATGTCTGCCGTTAAACCATCAGAGCCTGGAGCTTTTTTGGGGTTGAAGGATTTTGTAGCTCTTTTCAACTCGTCCATAGTGAATGGGGGGTCACAAGACTCATCTTGCTCTCCCTCATTCGACGATTTTGCCCTATCCCTTGTTCTCCTATGCTCGTCATTATCCTCTTCCGCACTGTCTCGGGGGTAGAAAGTCTCCGCCAAGTATTTCGCTGAGCCTTCGGCATCCAGTACTTCCCCATCTCTGACCATCGGCACGTCTTCTTCCCTCTTTGTCGTTCTACTAATCACCCTGTAGATGCCCTCCCACATCCCTTCCCTGTCCTGTTTTCCGCAGAAACCCTTCCAGCTCTCAACCTGCGCTTTGACCACTTCTGACTCATACTTCTCTTTTTGTTTCAGGTACTCTTCGACAACCTTCGGTTTCCTGATTGGCGCTGCACAACGGATCCTCCTCTTCTTCGTGGCGACTTCCTTCTTCAACTTCGCGAGTTCTTCGGACCACCACGGCAAGGTAAGTTTTTCTACATTTTTCTTTTTAGGTATAGCGTGTGTGCTTGCTTCTATCGCTATGTTGGTTGTTTTTTCCACTATGTTGTTGATATTATTTGTGTCGTTTATTTGGTCTATTGCTTCTATTGTAATATTTTCTCGTAGCATGATTTGGGCCAGTTTCACACGAAACTGACCCCAGTCAGCCTTTTTTGTGTTGAATTTTCGAGTTGTTCTGCTGACACACACGCCTCTAGATTTTTGTAGTTTTATGCGAAACTCCATACCGTTATGGTCCGACCCCGTCAGGTCCTCAACCACTCTCCAGTCTTCAATGGCTGCCAGCATATCCGATGTGCAGGCCGTTATATCGACGCAGCTGGTGTAGCGTCTTTCCCCTCTGATAACGTCGAAGGTTGGAGTTTCCCCTGTGTTGAGTATCTGTAGTCCAAGCTGGTCGAGAGCTCCAAGCACCTCCTCGCCTCTCTCGTTAGTGGTGCTACTCCCCCACCAGATACTCCAGGCGTTGGCGTCTCCTCCCACTATGAGCTTGTTAGGTCCCGTCTTGTTTTCAACCTTTTTGAGGACATCCAGGTAGGGCCCTAGTGGCTGGTCTGGCTCGAAGTAGAACGAGACTAGCGTGAGTTTCCAGGCGCTGGTTTGGATCCCCACCACAACGATGTTTTCTGTGGTGAGTTCTGGGTACTGTACCACGTTTAGGTTCGGATCAAAGATGGCTATCGCCGCCTTAACAGTCCCGCTTCCTGGCCTAGTGCACTGGAAAACTCTAACGCCTCTAAACCCGCTCATTTTCGTTGCTCCACCCACGTAGGGTTCCTGGATTAGCGCTGCGGTTGCTTTGCGCTTTCCGGCCTCAATCATCAGCTCCTGGGTCGCCAGCTTCTTTCTCTGGAGGTTCGCCTGGAGCATCTTATACGGCATGATCTGGCTAGTGTCCACTTCAGCAATACGCCACCGAGGCTCGTGCCAGTCTGTCCCATTTCATTCTTACGGGGCATTCCTTGCTAAAGGCATTGTGTGCCGTGCTGTCTAGCTCGGCTTTTATGCAGTTTCGGCATTCCGGGGCTGCTCCAATCACACGCTGGGGACAGTCCTTTCTGAGGTGTGGTTCCGCACAATGACTGCAGAGGTCCGCTGCCTCTTTACAGAAGCGTCTTCCGTGTCCGTATCCCAGGCAGCGCGTACACTGCACTAGCGGGGATTGGTCTTCCACGTGTATTGTCTGCAAGTCGATGCGGACCCTGCCCTTGTCTAGCACCCGGTTCCAGATCGTGGGGGAGGCGGTAATGATAATGTTGTTCGTGTTTGGGTTTCTGGCATTTCGTCTGTATTTTACAGCTATCCGATCCTCCTCTCCGACAAGGCCGTGAAAAACATCGCGATTTTGATTTCGCAGCGCCCTCAGCACCTCCTCATCCGAGTGGACGCGGAGGACGCCCCTGAAGATCATCATCGGATCTTTGTTCCTCACTTCCTCGACGTGGAGGTGTTGTCCTGCACTCGTTATCCTGTCCTTTACCTTCTTCCTTTCTTCCTTCGTCCTACATCCCAGAATAATTTTCCTATCTTTGGCCTTGCGAACTCTATCTATTTCGATCCCTCCCTCCTTTGCGTTGATCGCTTTCCGCACCCTATCCATTACCTGTTCTCCTGTTTCCTCCTGGTCTGTTGAGGTTATTATAACGGAGTGTAGTGCGGTCCGCTCCGGGGATTGTTTCTTTGGTAGGCCTGCAACTACGCTTGCGTAAGAGATTCGTTCGACGGCTTCATTCTCCCTCTTTACGGTTTCTTTGAGCTCGTCCAGCTTCCTACCATTCTCTAAGATTAGCGCCATTTGCTCTTCTATTTTCCCCAGTAATCTTTCCTCTGTTCCTTTGCACATTTCCGTGGTCACTATCGGTTCGGATTTCTTCCCACTTTCCTCCCTAACTGGTTCTTTTTCTTGTGCGGACTCTACCTTGCCCCATGTCGCCGCCTTGTCTGCCTCAGCTTCTTTGTAGCACTTATACAAGTTTTCAAGTGCGGCGATAAGACCGTTTTTAATTTCGGTCTTTATGTTTCTCGATTCGCTAAGGTATGTCTTTCCTTTTACCACCCAGGTTCGGGCCTTAGCTGCTCGGGTGACTGGTGTTGATGGCAACGTTGGAGAGTCTACCAGTTTAATTGCTCGCGTGTCCTTTGAAGGAGCTCTCTTCCGCTGGGTAGATTTTGGAGGGGCGGCCGTTTCCACCGGCTTCCGTTGTGGAGGGGTCACCTGGGTCAGATTTACCACTTCGCCTGCCTCCCAGGCGTCTATGCTAAGCCTGACACTGGATTGTGCACTTGGGCTTGCTCTCAGTTTTTCGGGAGCCTTGGGAGATTCAGGCTTGGTCATGTCCCGTTTGGCGGGCGTCCTAAATCCGAAGCTCATTTTCGCTCGCAGGGGTACACGTCAGTTGGTCAAATGTATAGATTGTCTCCAAAAGTAGAGATAGTTAATTTGTTTTGATTTAATAAATTGTAAATAGTATAAATAAAAGTGTAAAAATGTAAATAATAGTCTTATTTTGTATAAGTTGTCTAATCCTAGTATTTTCTTTCAGGTTTTCGTCGCGCAGCAACGAGTCAGTGTGCCAGCTCTACCGTTTCGGTGTGGTCAGTTGGAGATGGCGTTGACGCCGATCCTCAGGTTACGGTAAGTATGTAGAGTAGGTAAGTAAGTGTATATGTGTGTGTGTGTGTGTGTGTGTGTGTGTGTGTGTGTGTGTGTGTGTGTGTGTGTGTGTGTGTGTGTGTGTGTGTGTGTGTGTGTGTGTGTGTGTGGGTGTGTGTGTGTGTGTGTGTGTGGGTGTGTGTGTGTGTGTGTGTGTGTGTGTGTGTGTGTGTCAGTGTGTGTGTGCGTGTGTGTGTCTGTGTGTGTGTGAAGATGAGTGTATGTAGCGTTGCCAACTAATCCGTTTTATAGCTTTCAGGTGCTGATATCAACCGTAGAGCAGTCAAGGTACAAGTATGAACAACAAAGAAGAAAATACAAGAATAAAATACAGTGTAAAGGCAATAAAATGGGGTACAATAAATAAAAACAATAAAAAGTAAAAGTTTTAATTTTTTAGGTCTCTACGTAGAGTCCGGCTACTCTCGATCCCTGGGGCCGCCTCTAGCGATCTAGTATTACACAAAACGTCGAAAGAACTGGGTTAAGTTAGGGCTATTTAGCGAGGTAGAGCCAAAACTCTACTTTCGCTCTATGTAGAGACCCAATTTGTGCGTGAAAAGACAGATCTTTCCAATCCCCACCGTCCAGAAAAAACCGCATTCAAATTGGATCGGTATTTCCGGAGTTATACTGGTTTAAAATTTCCCAAAATGGCGGCGCTTATGTCAAATCCGACACTTGAAGCTCCGTAACTCCGCCGCTATTGCTCGGGGACCACTAGTGCTTTAGCTTATTTGCCTCAGCGCGACCCCCCCTACACGATGGAGAGGTTTTCAGGCCTGAAAAATTTCAGGCGATCGATCTGCCTGAAAACCGTCTGAATCGACAGTCCAGGCCAGGGGAGTGTTGGCTAAAGAAACCCCAGCAAAATCGGGCAGAATGGGGTCGAGCTACAGCAGTCCAAAAATTTTTGACATCTGTCAAACCCGTTGTTTAACAGAGTCTAGCTCCGAAACTATTGGAGCTACTAGGCCCAAGTTTGGGTTTACCAGAATCGGCCGGACCTCCTCTACACGCCGGAGTAGTTTTCAGGCCTGAAATTTTTCAGGCGACCGATTCGCCTGAAAACAGCCCAGGTCAATAGTTCAGGCCAGGGGACCGATGGGAGAAGAAATCCCAGCAAAATCGGGCGGAATGGAGCCGAGCCAGAGCGGCCCAAACTTTTCTGACAGCTGTCAAACTCGATGTTTGGCAGCGTCTAGCTCCGCAACTATCAGAGTTACAGAGCTGGAGTTTGGGCTGCTCTGTATCAGCGCGACCTGAACTTTTCGCTGAAACCACTTTCAGGGCCAAAAATTTTCAGGACGCCGATCGTCCTGAAAATCGGTGGGCGAGTAGAAGTGATGCTCCTAAGCCTAGGGAAGAAAACCCCAGTCTCCTAGGCCCCGTACTTTCCGAGCTATGAAGCGTCAAAGTCGGTTTGACAGCTGGTTCAGCTGTCAAAGTCAGACTTTGGGGGCGAATTGCTCAGCTTCTATTGCTCCTAGAAGCACGGGGTTTTGGGTGCTGGGTTTGGCTTGATGTTCTCCGCCTCCTGAAAGTGGTTTCAGCTGAAAAAATTTTCAGGCGTCCGATTTGCCTGAAAGTCACCAATCGTGCAGAGGAGATCCCGCCACACAGTCCAGAGAAAATCCCGCACCTCTGAGTTGAATATCCCCGGAGATACAGCCAATTTAAAATTTCAAGATGGCCGCCAAAATTAAAAATTTCGCGAAGTTTCGCGAGTTTAAGGCCTAGAGGGCTGAAATTTGGATTAGGGGTTATCGAAACTATTAATTGAAGCTATGGGAATTCAAAAATTTGGGCTATTTCAAGCGTTTCAGGAGGTACAGCAAAGTTTCCTGAAAACGCTGTATCTTCGAGAATATGCACCCGGGAGACAAGTGTGAGGTGTCAAAATATTCGTATTAACCTAAGGAAACTTAATATCTAACACGCATTTATAAATAGTGAAAAACAAGCGACTTATTATGAAAAAACTGAAAATTCAGTTTTCAGGCTGCGGCTCCGAAAGTACTCGGTCGAAAATTTTGAAAATAAATACACACGCTAAGTAAATTAGCGCGCAAGCAACAGTCAAATAAAAAATTTAGATTATGCAGTAATTTAGGAGCCACAGCTGTCAAAAGTTTAAAATTGAATTATTAATAAGTCCGCTGAATTCAGCTGAAAAATTCTGAAACCTTTGCACGAATTAGGTTAGGTTAGGTTAGGTTAGGTTAGGTTAGGTTAGGTTAGGTTCCCGTGTGGAGTTGCTGATCTCCCATCGGGCGCGTCCCCAGGTGGCGGATAGGGGAATGCCCTCCCAGTAATGGGGGGGTACCGGCTTCGGCCGGCGCGGACCAAAACAGCGTGGTGGAGTCGCTCTCGCTCGTGGCCCTCTGCAGGGACGAGGTGGTGCGCAGAGTGGACACAGGAGGGCGACTATCCGACGGCGTCTCTGGCTCCGGCCAGATGACAGGGGCTTCGGCCCCACCGTTGGCAGGGGCGGCGGGTCCGGCAGCAATGCCGGGCAATGGCTTCGGCCACCGTCGGCCCGACCCGTAGCCCAGACGCAATGCTGTCTGGAACGGGGGCCGCCTCCGCACTGAGCGGAGGGGGCCGCGAGGAAGACAACCTCTGAAAAAATCACCGTAAGCCTAAGTTTGTGGTGCCCGGCGAGGGGCTGTATGGTCTGACGCTCAGGCCGTTAGGGCACCCCAGGGAGCTCACCCTGGTAAATAAAAGAGACCGCCTGCTGAGGTACAGCTAAAAAATGAAGAAAGCGCTCAAGAAAGTTAATATTACCCACGCCGGCAGCCGGGAAACCGGTGAATCCGGTTCAAGGTCCCCAATCGTATGTGGGGGGGACTGCGAACGCTTCGTGGGCTCACAGAGCTCCCGTGAACCTGAGACGGACTCGGCGTTAAACGCCCCTACCGGATATGACTCTCGCGCGTCAACACCATCTGCGCTTTCCGAAGCGCGGGTGGTGTTGGAGCGCATAACCCCTGACATGACTCCAGCACCAAGTGCTACCGATGCTGTCCCTGGGCCAAAAGCCCAGAGACGGACCAGACGAACCGGTCCTAGCCTTGTTTCATCCTCGGATGAAACAAGTAGTCTACGGACCGTATGCTCCATGGAGAGCGTGGCCTCCCTCCCAGAGGGCACACTGTGGCGTAAGCGGAAAACAGTCGTGCTCTCGGACCCGTCCTCTGACGAGGGGGACCGAGCTTCGGTAACGGAGCTCGGTTCACCCGTCATGAGGGCGCGGGCCAAGCGAGGTAGAGGTCGCCCTCCAACCACTGGGGAATACGTTGGCCTTGCCAGGGCCAAAGCGGAGCTCAACCGCGCCATGCGGGAGGAGCTCTTGCTTCAGGCCGAGAAGGAGGTGGCCGAATCGGCCAAGAAGGTCTTCTGCCTCCGAAGCTCCGGCACACTGCCGGATGCTGACGCGGAGTCAGCGGTACGCGATCCCGACGCAGATCCTGGTACAGAAACGGTCGCCGATCTGTACCAGAGGGCGAAAGACGCGGCCGCGGTGGTCGAGAGCGTGGCTGCCAAGTCAGGTCGACTGAAGGGCACCTTCGTTCGCGCCCTCAAGGACTCCGCGAAGCTGATCGTCCAGGTCCTGGACGTTCTCCGCTCCACGACGGCGAACGAGGAGACGCGCAATCTGCAGGCCCAGAACTCCCGCCTGCAGAAAGCGCTGGACGATCAGCAGAAGGAGATAGAGTCCCTTCGGCTGGAGATGCGTCAAATGAGAAACTCATTTGGCGCGTCTCAGGATATGACGCAGCCAGCGACAGCGCCTGCACCTCAAATGGAGACGTCGTCTGTCTCCGAGAGCCCGCTCCCGGAGCCGGCTCCCAGAGTAGTGCGCGCCAAGCCGGCCAGAACAACGGACCCGCCGCCGCCTGAGAGCAGTCGAGCCGTGTCCGATAAGGATGAGGACCTTGCCGCGCGAATCATCAGCCAAGTTGGCTTTTTGGTTGACGCGAAACTGGCAGGTCTGGAGGATAGGCTCCTGCCTCCCAAGGTGTTACGCCCACCACTTGCGGCGGACCGCAGAAATGCGGCAACGTATGCGGCTGCGGCCAGGACTCCCGCTGTACCAGCGAAGACCCCCGCCGTAGCCGCACCTAAGATGATGAAGAAGGTGACTGCCACCGCAGCCGGCACTACACGTGCCACGCCGCCCGCGGCCTGTAAAGGCCCAGCCGCGGCTGCTAGTGGCCTCACCTCCAAACCTTCCCCTAAGAAGAAGAAGAAGAGGGGTTCTAGGGGAAGGAAGAAGGGTAAGAAGAAGGCGGGGACCGGCGGCCAAGTCGAGGCCCAATCCCAACCTTCTGGGTCTGCTGGCGATGGCTGGACCACCGTCAGCCAAGGCCGGAGGAAGAAGGCGGCTCCTCAACAGCCACAACGCCCCAAGGTGCCCAAAATGCGCACGCCCCGCACAGCGGCGGTTGTGCTGCATTTGCAGCCGGCGGCAGTGGAGGGCGGTACCACGTACGCGGATGTCTTGAGGGTGGCTAAGGCAAAGGTCAATCTCCAGAGCCTGGGGATAGCCAACCTCAAGATCCGCAAGGCGATGACGGGTGCAAGAGTGCTGGAGCTCGCGGGCGCCATGAGCGCCGAGAAGGCAGACACCCTGGCTGAAAAGCTCAGGGAGTCAGTGAGCGGGGACGTAGTGAAAGTCTCCAGGCCCATCAAACGCGCAGATATGCGCATTGTGGGCCTGGACGACTCCGTCACCGCTCAAGATGTGGTGGAGGCAGTGGCCACGGCCGGCGGATGCGCGACGGACGCCATCAAGGCCGGTGTCATCCGCGAAGGCGCGGGTGGCATGGGCTCTCTGATGGTGAGCTGCCCTGTAGCAGTCGCTAAAAGGGTGGCTAAGGGTCGCCTCCTGGTCGGCTGGACCTCTGCCCAGGTGAAAGTGCTGGAGCCGCGTCCGCTGCGGTGCTTCCGATGCCACGAAACCGGACATGCGCACGCCATGTGCGAGTCCGAGGTGGACCGGAGCACCCAGTGTTTCAGATGCGGCCAAACCGGCCACAAGTCCTCACAGTGTTCCGCTCCCCCGCACTGCACAGTGTGCGAGGCGGCGAGAAGACCGGCGGAGCACCGTCTGGGCAGTTCAATATGTACTGCCCAGTCGAGGAGCAAGCGGAAGGTTCGCGATGGCCCTCAGGCCTCTTCGCGACCTTCCCGCCCGCAGGCCGCGGGACGTGTCGGGGCTGAGCCCATGAACACGAACTGACGGCTCTGTGTGGTGTGGTGATGGTCTCGGTTTCGCCCCGTGCAAACGGGGCGGGAGACCAGACCAGCTTGCGTGAGGGAATTTCACTCCCACCACGGATTCGGTTTCGGGGCGGGGATGGCGGGCGGATGTCGGCCATCTTTCGCCCAAAAACCGATGCGGGTCTCACCCTGTGTGCACTGGACTAGAGGAGGAGGGCACATAAGGGGGAGACCCAGAGAGCCACGGGCGGCAGACTCGGGGGAGTCTGTCGTTCCAACAACAACCGGCTCGAGTAGGCGTTGCGTGCGTGTTCCGCGCACGCCACTCACGACGAGGCGAGGCCTCACAGGCCAACCACTGCCGGGTCGCGGAAGTATGCTTCGGCGATTCCCGGGTCCTGGCACCACAGTGGACAAGTAGGAACACCGTTGGGTTTTAGTGGGTATACCGGGTGGCAACACCCGGGGAGTCCCACATAACCACGTCGCCCCCCCGGGTGGCGTGGTATGCGTAAAGCATTTCCCAACGCTAAAAAAAAAAAAAAAAAAAAAGGTTAGGTTCCCCCCCAATGGGTTCTCGCCTTGTCGTGGCGGGGGGGCTCAGTAGCTGTGGAAGTGATTGGAAATGCCGCTTACTCCATATCACTTCCACAGTGAAGCTAAGAAGAACCCAACGCGCGGCGGGTCCGCTCAGATAACTCTGGGCGGGCAACGGCTTCGGCCACCGTCGGGCAACCCGTAAGCCTGCACTTGGTGGGGTCGCAGGAACGGGGGCCGCCTTCACACTGAGTGGAGGGGGCTGCGAGGAGATAACCTCTATAAAAAATCCGCAGGGAGGAGGCGAATTCCGCCTTCGCGCGGCTGGTTCGTCGGTCGTCAATGTACGGCTGGCGGACAGGCTTCGGCCACAGTCGGGCGAACCTGTTACCCTGACTTGCGGTGGTCATGTCTCGCGGCATGTCTCAGGGCCAGGGGGGCTTGCCTTAACCGGCCGGCCCCGAGAGGAGTAAACCTCACTAAAAAATCTCCAAAGTCTCACGTTGGGGCACCTTCGGGTCTTGCGCGGCGTGAGGCGCCTGTTACAGGTGGCGGAGGGGATACCTCCGGCAGCGAGCGGCCATCGCTGGGGCACCGCCCGACCCCCCAGGCGGATTAGGGTTACCCGGGTACAGAGGGCACTGCCCGGGTGGACTGAATATTTCCCTCACTCTCGTGGGATTAATTTAATATGTCTAAAAAACCTGTTGTGGAGCTGGTAGATTTAAAATATAAAACTTTACGGACTGATATTTCTAACGACCTTGGCGATGAATACGGAAGTGATTGCGTGCGACTTGGGGAAAGGATGGCACTGCCTACGGATTCCACCGATCCGGAAGCGGCCCTCCTCTCCAGTGTAGATAGTGACGGCAGCTCGATTGCAGCCGATAGGCCCCGCAGGGGTAAAGGGAAGGGTGGGTCGACTGATGACCCGAAACCACTGGTTCTTAGCGGCAAGAACCAGGGGTCGAAGGCTCAGGCACCCCCCAGACCGTACAGGGCTGGAGGAAGCCTACAGAGAATGGGAGAAGACCTGAATAGGCAAGTAGAGGGGGTGGTGATGCTCACCTCGGAAGCAGAGTCCGACTGCTCCGGAATGGACACTGCCATCTCCTTCTCTGATGGAGGCTCTGTCACAGACGGAAGACGGAGAAAGAAAAGAAGTGCCCCGGATGCAAACAGCAGTGGCGAGTCGGGAGATGGTTCCACCGTCTTTGCACCCACACCGAAGAGGACTGCCAAGCGAGGCAGAGGCAGACCGCCTACTACTGGGCATTATGTCGGCCTCGCCAAGGCAAAAGAAGCCCTGGTAAGTGCCCAGCGAGCGGAGCTCGAAGTACAGGACGAAACGGAGGTTCTCGAGTCGACCAGAGAACTCGCGGCAGTCCCTGCGGACTGTCTCGAGAAACGGGTGGAAAGCGGCGTCAAGGTTATCTTAGACGTCGCTCGCAAGTCGAAAAACCTTAAGGGCACTTTCGTTAACGCCCTTAAAAAGGCTGCCACACAGATCGAGCAAGCTGTGGCAGCTATGGCGGAGAGAACCTGTGATGAAGAGGTGCGGGTCCTACGTTCCGAGAACGTAGAACTAAGAAAGAGGGTGGAGAGTCTCAGCGAGGAGATGGTCAAGCTCCGCGAGGACCTTGGACATCTCTCCGCGGAGCGAACCCGCGCCAAAGCGCCCGAGTCACAGTCGGAGGAAAGGAGCGTGGCGGATCAGCGGTCAGCTATGATAAGCGATATCGAGCGCATAATCGATATCAAGCTGGCCAGGCTGGAAAACCGCCTGCTCCCACCGTCGGCATTCCGACCGCCCCTACAGGCGGATCTAAAGAGACCTGCTCCGCAGGCTAGCGGAGCCAAAGCCCAAGCTCCAAAGGCAGCTAAAGCCCCAACTGCCAAAGCAGCCAAAAAGGCTGCACCAGCAGTGGTTCCTCCCACCCCTACGCCCACACGCGGCATAGCGACCCCTTCACAGGGGTCGCAGCCAACTGTGGAGACGTGGAGCGAGGTGGTGAAGAAGGGGAAGAAAGGGAAGAAGGCACGCAAAGCCAATGCCACTTCCGCAGCCCAAACCACGTCCAGCCAACCTCCGGCGAGCCATGTAGGTACTACAAGGCCGCTCGGAAAGGTTAAGCCGACAACGTCGGGGGGCAAGCGGAAAGAGAAGGCTTTGTTGCGTCCACCTAGGTCAGCTGCGGTTACTTTAACCCTGCGGCCAGAGGCGACCGACGGCGGCCTAACCTATGCTCAGGTGCTAACAAAGGCTAGACTGGGAGTTGACCTGAAGCAATTGGGCATCGATGGGCTCCGCTTCCGGATGGCTGCCACAGGGGCTCGGGTCCTTGAGATCCCCGGAAAGGAGAGTGGGGAAAAGGCTGAGCTCCTGGCGGCAAAGCTGAAGGAAGTCCTGCCTGATACTGTGAGGGTGGCGCGCCCCGTAAGATGCACGGATGTTGTAGTCTCTGGGCTGGACGACTCTGCTACAGCGGAGAGTATCACAGCGGCGATCGTCGAAGCTGGGAAATGCTCCGCTGAGCATATTAAAGTCGGTCCCATACGTGTTGGGATATTTGGAGTGGGCAGTGCGCTCGTCGAGTGCCCTGTCGAAGCGGCCAAGTCGCTAGTGGAGAAAGGGAGACTCCTAGTCGGCTGGAGTGCGACCCGGGTGCGGACACTGGGGCCTAGGCCAATGAAATGCTTTAGGTGTTTCGAAATTGGGCATACTGGGCTCCAGTGTCAGTCGCAGGTGGATCGCAGTCGGAACTGCTTCCGCTGCGGACAGGAGGGACACACGTCGTCATCGTGTACCGGCGACCTCCACTGCCCCGTTTGCAAGGCTGCAGGGAAACCTGCAAACCATGCAACCGGGGGTCGGAAGTGCGCACGACCAAAGAAGGGCAAGAAAGGGACTGCCAGGACCCCAGTCTCTAGCCAAACACCAAGGGCGCCGCCTCAGGAGGCGATGATGACCGGTTAGCAATGGCAGGACACCGCTATCTACTTGCTAACGTGAACCACTGCACTGGTGCGCAGGACTTGGTCATGCAAACCATGTTGCAGGGGTCCAACGACGTCCTGGTCATCACGGAGCCATACTACGTGTCTCCCCAGCCCAACTGGGTTGGCGACACGCGGAGCTCCGTGGTGATCATTGTGGCGACCGGTCCGGGCTCCATGCCCCTTTCCGTCCGGGACAGAGAACCTGGGTTTGTTTCCGCCTTATGGGGTGACAATCTGGTCTTCGGGGTTTACTTCTCGCCCAATGTTCCGTTGGCTGAGTACCAGTTGTTCCTGGATCGTCTGGGAATTGCTGTCAGGCGAACGACTCAGCGCAACATCATTGTGCTTGGCGATTTTAATGCCCACAATACAACTTGGGGATCCCCGGAGACCGACGACCGCGGCGAGGCGGTCGAGGAGTGGGCGGCATTGTGCGGTCTTGCGCTGCTCAATCGCGGCTCAACCGACACGTGGGTGCGACGGCAGAGCGGGTCCATAGTGGATTTAACATTCGCTAGCCCTGCACTAGCATCGCGCGTGTCGAACTGGCGGGTTCTGGATGATGTGGAGACACTCTCGGACCACCGCTACGTTACGTTCGAGGTCTCCACCTCATCTAGTGATACAACCTCTCGTCGGGACCGGGAAGCCAGACCATCGGCCTTCCCGAGATGGTCGCTCGTGCGCCTCAACGAGGAGCTGCTGGAGGAGGCTGCAATTGTCCAGGCATGGACCATGCAGCCTGTAGACCCGGCAGAGGTGCATGAGAGCGCCATCAAATTCCGGGAGACTCTAACGCGGATGTGCGACGCGGCAATGCCGCGAGCTAAAAGGCGGCCGTCTAGGCGAGCGGTATACTGGTGGACTCAAGATATAGCTGATCTGCGCGAAGCTTGCGTTGCGGCGCGTCGAGAGTTCACCAGATACCGAAGACTGCAGACTCGCAGCGAAGAAAGGGAGGACCTGCTGCATAACATCTACAGCCAGTCCAAAAAGACCCTGCAACTGGCCATCAGCAGGTCCAAAACCCTCTCCAGGCAGGAGATGCTGGAGGACCTCAACAGGGATCCGTGGGGACGTCCGTATCGTGCGGCGAGATGCAAATTTCGCCCACAGGCGCCCCCGATCACGGAAACCCTGCAGCCTCAACTATTGGAGGAGGTGGTAGCGGGTCTGTTCCCGGACAGTCCCGATCACACCCCCCCAATCATGGCGGATTCCCTAGAGGAAGAAGAGGCTGAAGAGGTTCCTCCGTTGAGGTCACAGGAGATTCGCGCAGCCGCGTTAAGGTTACGGGCCAAGAACACCGCGCCCGGACCTGATGGAGTCCCGGGTCGGGTCCTGGCTTTGGCGCTAGACAAGTTGGGGGCTCACCTAGCCGAGCTTCTCGACGCCTGTCTGGCGACAGGCCAGTTCCCGACGTGCTGGAAGGAGGGTAGACTAGTCCTTCTCAAGAAGGATGGGCGCCCCGCAGAACAACCCTCTGCCTACCGCCCCATAGTGCTGTTGGATGATACGGGAAAGCTCTTCGAGCGCATCATTGCCTCCCGTATCATCCAGCACCTAACCAGTGTTGGCCCTAACTTGTCGGACAACCAGTTCGGATTCCGAGAGAGCCGATCGACGATTGACGCGATCACACGCGTCAAGGCTCTCTCGGAAGAAGCGGTTGGTTCTGGCGGCGTACTGTTGGCGGTGTCCTTGGACATCGCCAACGCTTTTAACTCGTTGCCATTCGGGAGCATTCAGGAGGCGATTCGGTTTCATCGGTTGCCTCAATACCTGCGAAGGCTGATCGATGTCTACCTGCACAACAGGGTAGTACTATACGCAGGGCGGGACGGCTCTCTCCATCAACGGGCCGTCGGATGCGGTGTTCCACAGGGGTCGGTTCTGGGTCCACTCCTGTGGAACATCGGGTTTGATTGGACCCTGCGGGGCGATCTTCCCCCAGGCCTCAGCATCGTCTGCTATGCGGACGACACTTTGGTCACCGCACGAGGGGATGACTATGAGGAGGCAGCGGCGCTAGCCACGGCTGGCGTTCAGAGGGTGGTCGAGCGAATCGAGTCGTTGGGCCTAAAGGTGGCCCTCAACAAAACCGAGGCTCTGTGCTTTCACGGCCCTCGGAGGGGGCCACCTGCAGGTGCCAACATCGTGATTGGCGGTTGCCGGGTCGAGGTAAAGCCTCAGATGAAATATCTGGGGCTTTACCTCGATCCGAAATGGAACTTCCGAGAGCATTTTCGGAGATTAGCTCCTAAACTAATCAATGCCGCATCTGCTCTCGGAAGGTTACTGCCAAACCTGGGAGGCCCGAGCGTTACCTGCCGTCGCCTATACACTGGCGTGGTACGTTCGATGGCGCTTTATGGCGCACCGGTGTGGGTCGGGGCTCTGACTGGCCCGAATAAGACCATGCTGTTCCGTGCACAGCGGGTCATGGCAGTCAGAGTCGCCCGAGGATACCGCACGATCTCACATGAGGCGGCTTGTGTCCTTGCGGGCACGCCTCCGTGGGACCTCGACGCCGAGGTTCTCGCGGAGGTTTATGTGAGATGCGCGGAGGCTAAAGCGCAGGGAGATGGCCCAGATCCCGAAGACCTGGATCGCTGGAGGAAGCGCGCTCAACGCAATCTGCTGCGAAGGTGGAGGCAGCGATTGGAAGAGCCGTGCGCTGGCTTGCGGACCGTGGCGGCTGTTCGCCCAGTCCTGAAGGAATGGGTGAACCGACGTCACGGCTCGCTCACCTTTAGGCTGGTGCAGATACTGTCGGGGCATGGCAGCTTCGGCAGATATCTGTGCCACATAGCCGGCAGGGAGCCATTAGCGGTCTGCCATCACTGCGCCTGCAGTGACGACACCGCTGATCACACGCTGGGGGTCTGTCCAGCGTGGGCGCAACAGCGAGCGACGCTCGCTGCAGTGGTCGGGAACGACCTCTCGTTGCCAGCCGTGGTCAACGCCATGGTTGGCAGCAAGAGAGCGTGGGAGGCGATGGTCTCCTTCTGTGAGGACGTGGTGGCACAGAAGGAGGCTGCAGAGCGGACCCGAGAGGACGACCCCCTCTCGGCTCCTATCCGACGTAGGCGTACTGGGCGGAGAAGGGGGGTATTTGCTCGCCAACTCTTGCCTAGTTAGCCAAGCCCTCGGGCGACGGAAGCGGGGAAATTCCGTCGCTCGATTCCATCTAGGGCTCGGGAGGATGTGGTCTGCCGAGTGTTCCCGGCAGATCACATAACATCGGAGGTTCAGGGTGGACAGCTCCTTCCATCCTGAATTCAGGGAGTGTCCGAATCGGACAACGCCGACGGGTGCACGGAAGTGTGTGCCAACGTCCCCGGACACCCGCCAATTGGCGAACGGAGTGGAACACCGAGGAGTTTTAGTGAGTAGGAGTCTCACATAACCCAGTCGCTTTCCCCGGGCGGCTGGGTATCCATGATGGATTTCTCCTCGTAAAAAAAAAAAAAAAAAGGTTAGGTTAGGTTAGGTTAGGTTAGGTTAGGTTAGGTTAGGTTAGGTTAGGTTCCCGTGTGGAGTTGCTGATCTCCCATCGGGCGCGTCCCCAGGTGGCGGATAGGGGAACGCCCCCCCAGATATGGGGGGGTACCGGCTTCGGCCGGCGCGGACCAAAATCAGCAGGGGAGGGTGGTTGCTCTTCGTATCCCTCTGCGACCGCAGAGGATACTGAAGATGCAACCTGGGGCTTCGGCCCGGCGTTGACAGGGGCGGCGGGTCCGGCAGCAATGCTGGGCAATGGCTTCGGCCACCGCTGGCCCGACCCGTAAACCAGACGCGTTGCTGTCTGGAACGGGGGCCGCCTCCGCACTGAGCGGAGGGGGCTGCGAGGAAGACAACCTCTATAAAATAATCACCCAAGCTTAAGGTCTGGCGCCTGCCGATGGGCTGAATGGTCAGAGGTTCTGGCAGCAAGGGCGCCCCGGGGAGGTCACCCCGGTCAGAAAAGACAAACAAAAATATGGAAAAGCAGATCGAAAATTCAAGTCCGCCGGCGGGCACTCCAAGTGAGCGACCCCGCCCCTCTTCGGAGGGCAAGCCCCATACGTATACGGCGGGGGGCAAAGACTGCTTCGTAGGCCAGCAAGATGCTGGCCTCCGTGAACACGACCAAGGCTGCGAATACGGAAACAGATTAAGCTCAGACGTGAGGGAACTGCGAAGCCGTAGAACTACGTTCTACCCGGCTTTTGCAGAAACTGGATTGGACATAAACGCGCCAGCACCATCACCGCTTCCCGAAGCGGTGGTGGTCCTGGAGCGCATCTCAATACCGGACGAACAGAAAGTCGACATGGATGTCGATGCCGAGAAAGCCGCACCCTCTGATGGGACGGATACTAACCTGGTGGCAGTGCCATCCAGGTCGGGGTCCCCGGAGATCAGGAGCCGCTTCTGGGCAGAGGAGGGCCCAAAGAGGCGTCGCCTGACAACGACATCGTCAACATCGGCGTCGCCCTCGGGCAGTGACGGAGAGGAGACTGCCACTAAAGGCAGAGCCCGCCGATCCAACACCGGGAAGTACGCAGGCCTATCCAAGGCACAGGCATATGTCACCGCCGTGAGGAACGAGTTCCTAAAAACTCAAGCTGCGGAGGAAATCGCGGGGTATGCCAACCAAGTCTCACGGACTAGGGTGGCGCGCCCTTCGGAATCCCCCTCAACATGCGAGGCCCCAACCAAGGACCTGAACCAACAGGTGCTGGATGCTCTAGAGGTGGTTGAGAAGGTAGCCACTAAATCCGGCAACCTGAAGGGCACTTCAGTGAAGGCGCTAAAGGACGCCAAGGCGTCCATACAAGCTGCTTTCGAGGTGATAGTCGAGCGGACTTCCACTGACGTTACGAGGCAACTGCAGGCGGACAATGCCCGCATTCAAGCGGACAATGTCCGCCTGCAGGCCCAAATGGCCAGCCTCCAGAACGAGCTCATCAACGTCAGAGTGGAGATGGAGCTGCTGCGGAAGCTACAGGGTGCCCCTGCGCCACCCCCGGACGTAACTGGCGAGTCGACTGCTGCAAAGCAGGCTTCCCGCGGCCAGAGGCGGCCTCAGAAGGCCACTCCGGCGCCTAACGACGACGAAGACTTAGCGCGAACCATCATGGTCCAGGTAGGGACGATGGTTAACGCGCGCCTAGAGGCCTTAGAGGGAAGACTTCTTCCGGAGAGGAGACTGCGTCCGCCATTGTCAGCCGACAAAAAGCGTTCGCAAGCCTCTCCTGCGGTCAAGCCAACCCCGGCTCAGACGGAGCCTATTGCGAAGCCAGGTGGAGTTGCGACAGCTCACCCGGCCCCGGCTGAGGCCAAGAAGGTGAAGAAAAAGAAAAAGAAGAAGAAGAAAAAGAAGAAGAAGGAAAAGGCCGGCGCTGTACAACAAACGGCCGCGCCTCGTGCACCACGACCGCTTCCAGCTGCGCCCTCCACAATGGAGGAACCGTGGAATGTTGTCGTGAAGAAGGGCACAAAGAAGCAGGCCACTGCTACTCCGAAAAAGAGTGGCCCGGTGAAGCTGCACCCCCCTCGTACGGCGGCAGTCGTGCTTACACTGCAGCCTGGTGCGGAGGAAAATGGTGCTTCCTATGCCGGAGTACTGGCCCAAGCCAGAGCTCGTATCAAGCTGGATGAGCTTGGCATAGGTGCTGTCCGGTTCCGCCGAGCCGTGACGGGTGCCCGCATCCTGGAGGTGACGGGAAGCACCAGCAGCGAGAAGGCAGACTCCCTCGCACAAAAGCTAAGGGAGGCTTTGGATGAGGACGTCGTCCGAGTCAATCGGCCCATCAGATCCGCAGAGATGCGGATCTCGGGCCTGGATGACTCAGTCACTGCTGCGGACTTGGTGGCAGCGGTGGCTCGAGCTGGCCAATGCGCCGCAGACCAGGTGAAGCCCGGCGAAATTCGCCGTGACAAAACTGGTCTCGGCTCGGTATGGCTGCGGTGCCCAGTGGCTGCTGCAAAGAAGGTGTCGGAGGGTGGACGGTTACTGGTCGGTTGGGTGGCGGCTCAAGTGAAGCTGCTAGAGACCCGGCCGATGCGGTGCTACCGCTGTCTCGAGACGGGGCACGTAAGAGCGACGTGCAACGTTGAGGTGGACCGCAGCAATCTCTGTTATCGCTGCGGTCAGGCCGGTCACATCGGCCAAAAGTGCACAGCTGCGCCTCATTGCGCCATCTGCGAGGCTGCTGGTAAACCTGCGCACCATCGGATGGGTTCCTGTGTCGCCCCATCCAAGCGCAGGAACAGAGGAAGGAAGGCTGGTGAAGGCTTCAGGGCCTCCTCGCTGCCTGTCCGCCCGTCAGCGAACGCTGAAGCTCGGGCCGAGGCGGAACCGACCATGGCTGTTGATTAATGGCTACTCGGTTCCTCCAGGCGAACATCGGCCACGGCTCCAGAGCCCAAGACCTGCTATCGCAGTCTATGGCAGAGTGGCTGATCGGACTGGCGGTGATCAGCGAGCCTTACTACATCCCATCCAGGGATAACTGGTTAGGCGACCTGGATAGCCTCGTCGCGATTGTCACGCTGACGTCGGCCGGCTCCTCGTCCTTTGAGCGTATGTTTAGAGGCCGGGGTTTTGTCTCGGCGTTTGTGGACGGCGTGATGATCATCGGGACGTATTTCTCGCCGAATCGGAGTCTGGCCGAGTTCGAGACCTTCTTGGACGAGGTCGGTACTCTGATCGACAGAAGCCGCCCGGATCTCGTGCTTGTCGCTGGGGATCTCAACGCCAAATCTTTGGCGTGGGGATGTCCAGGGACAGATGCACGCGGCCGCGTTTTGGAGGAGTGGGCAATTTCGATTGGTCTGGAGTTGCTCAACCGGGGATCGGTAGCCACGTGCGTGCGGCAACAGGGCAGCTCCATCGTGGACGTCACGTTCGCAAACGCTGCCCTGGCGCGCCGTGTCCAGGGCTGGGAAGTGCTGGAGAGCGTGGAGACGTTGTCGGATCACAGGTATATCCGGTTCGACGTCTCCACGTCCGCAGCTGCCCCGAATGGCCCGAGCCGACCCCTGCAAAGGGACAGTCCTCGTTGGGTGCTGAAGAACCTCGACAAGGACCTGCTGACGGAGGCGGCCATAGTCCAGGCCTGGGTCTCCAATCTCGATGGCCCCGTGGTGATAGAGGACGAGGCTGCTCAGCTAAATGAGGCGATGTCGCAAATCTGCGACGCGGCGATGCCTCGGGCTAAGCCCGTCCCTCCCAAACGGAGGGTTTACTGGTGGTCTCTAGAGATCGCGCAGCTGCGCGAATCCTGTGTTGCAGCTAGACGCCAGTACTCCCGGCAAAGGAGACGCAGGCTTCGTGACTGTGATGAGGAGGGCAGACTCTATAACATCTACAGAGTCTGCGTGAAGACCCTGCAGACCGCAATCGGTCGAGCAAAGGAGGCGTCTCGGCAGGAGATGCTGGAGACTCTGAACTGCGACCCATGGGGGCGGCCGTACAAAATGGTACGTGCCAAGCTCAGACCATGGGCTCCGCCCTTAACTCAGAGTCTCGAGCCTACCCTGCTACAGAACGTAGTGGAGGCGTTGTTCCCCACGCGGGAGGGCTTCACACCCCCGCCCATGGTACCTCCGTGGCAGGGAGACAGCGGGGAAACTGAGGTGGCTGAGGTGACAGCTGGTGAACTAGGCGCCGCATTACTGCGGCTCAAAGCCAAAAACACGGCACCTGGGCCAGACGGTATACCGGGTCGCGCGTGGGCGTTAGCCGCTAGCGCCTTAGAGCCGAGGTTGCTTAGGTTGTTCTCTGCCTGCTTTGAACAAGCCAGATTCCCCCTGGCATGGAAAACGGGCAAGCTTGTCCTCCTAAAGAAGGAGGGACGTCCAGCAGGCTCTCCATCTGCGTACCGTCCCATCGTTCTGCTGGACGAGGTGGGCAAGCTTTTCGAGCGCATCATTGCCGAACGCCTCATCGGGCATCTCACGCGGGTTGGCCCCGACTTGGCAGATTGCCAATATGGCTTCCGCCACGGTCGTTCCACGATCGACGCCATACTGCGCGTTAAGACCCTCGCAGATGAGGCCGTATCCCGACGTGAAGTGGTCTTGGCGGTGTCACTTGACATCGCCAATGCATTCAACACCTTGCCCTGGGGATGTATTGAGGAGGCAATGAGGTACCATCAGATGCCCAGGTACCTTAGGCGTATCGTCTCGGCGTACCTGTCAAATCGGTGTGTTGTGTTCCCAGGACGTGAGCAGTGGGGACGACAGCCGATGTCGTGCGGTGTCCCACAGGGGTCGGTTCTTGGACCACTCCTGTGGAACATCGGTTACGATTGGGTGCTCCGGGGCGCTAACCTCAGAGGAGTCGAGCTCACGTGCTATGCCGATGACACCCTGGTCACCGCACGTGGCCCGACATTTAGACAGGCCGCCATACTCGCCACAGCGGGTGTGGCCCACGTTGTCGGCCGAATCCGGCGACTTGGCCTAGAGGTGGCCCTGAACAAATCCGAGGCTCTGTGCTTCCACGGGCCTCGGAATGCACCACCAGCCGGAGCGCACATAGTGGTGGGCGGGACTCGCATCGATCTAAAGACAACGATGAGATACCTCGGACTTGTTCTGGACGGTCGGTGGGAGTTCCGCGCTCACTTCCAGCGCTTGATGCCCAAGCTCCTCGGAGCGGCAGGTGCCCTCGGGTATCTCCTGCCCAATCTGGGTGGGCCAAAGGTGTCGTGCAGGCGGCTTTACATGGGGGTCGTTCGATCCATGGCCTTATACGGAGCTCCAGTATGGGCCAACACCCTGAAAAGGCAGAATATCGCCCTTCTGAACGCAGCTCAAAGGGTGATGGCCATCAGGGTGATACGGGGCTACCGAACGATTTCCTGCGAGGCGGCGCGTGTGCTGGCTGGATCTCTACCCTGGGACCTGGATGCGAGAGCCCTCTCGTCAATGTACTTTTGGCGGGAGGAGGCGCACGGTCGGGGTGAAACGCCAGCACCACGCGAGGTGCAAGCCCAGCGGGAGGAAGTTCTCCGCCTGCTTATACAGGAGTGGGACGAAAGGCTGGCGCAGCCTAGTGCGGGCCTAAGAACCATCCAGGCAGTTCGTCCTGTCCTCCAACAGTGGTTGGACCGGCGACATGGGGTGATGACCTTCCGGCTCACTCAGATCCTCTCGGGACATGGCTGTTTTGGGAGGTATCTGCATGTTGTAGCCGGAAGAGAGCCGTCCGCAGAATGCCATCACTGCAACGGCTGCCCGGATGACACAGCCCAGCACACGCTTGAGGCGTGTCCAGCCTGGGCGACAGAGCGCCAAGAACTTGGTGCTGTTGTGGGGCGCGACCTCTCGCTGCCCGCCGTGGTCCAGGCCATGGTTGACAGCGAGACTTCGTGGAAGGCGGTTCTCACATTTTGTGAAACCGTCCTTCGGTGCAAGGAGGATGCGGAGCGGGAAAGGGAGGCTGCTGCCACCGACCCTGCACGCCGCAGGAGACCCGGGCGGAGACGGCGGGCGGATGTCGGCCGTCTTCCGCCCTAACACTGATGCGGGTCTCTCCCTGTGTGTCCTGGACTAGAGGAGGAGGGCACAACAGGGGAGACCCCGGGACGTTAAGACCCGAGAGGGCACTACGTCGGTGCCTCGCACCGGAAGGGCCGCGGGCGGCAGACTCGGGGGAGTCTGTCGTTCCTAACATCTGGCTCGAGTTGGCGTTGCGTGCGTGTTCCCCGCACGCCACTCATTCCCTATTGTGATGGGGCCTATCAGGCCATCCACTACCGGGTCGCGGAAGCATGCTTCGGCGATTCCCGGGTCCCGGTAACACCGTGGACGGGACGGAACACCGTTGGTTTTTAGTGGGTATACCGGGTGGCGACACCCGGGGAGTCCCACATAACCACGTCGCCCCCCCGGGCGGCGTGGTATGCGTAACGCATTTTCCAACGTAAAAAAAAAAAAAAAAAAAAAGGTTAGGTTAGGTTAGGTTAGGTTAGGTTAGGTTAGGTTAGGTTAGGTTAGGTTAGGTTAGGTTCCCGTGTGGAGTTGCTGATCTCCCATCGGGCGCGTCCCCAGGTGGCGGATAGGGGAATGCCCCCCCAGTAATGGGGGGGTACCGGCTTCGGCCGGCGCGGACCAAAACAGCGTGGTGGAGTCGCTCTCGCTCGTGGCCCTCTGCAGGGACGAGGTGGTGCGCAGAGTGGACACAGGAGGGCGACTATCCGACGGCGTCTCTGGCCTCGGCCAGATGACAGGGGCTTCGGCCCCACCGTTGGCAGGGGCGGCGGGTCCGGCAGCAATGCCGGGCAATGGCTTCGGCCACCGTCGGCCCGACCCGTAGCCCAGACGCAATGCTGTCTGGAACGGGGGCCGCCTCCGCACTGAGCGGAGGGGGCCGCGAGGAAGAAAACCTCTGAAAAAATTACCGAAAGCCCAAGTTTGTGGTGCCCGGCGAGGGGCTGTATGGTCTGGCGTTCCAGGCCGTGAGGGCACCCCAGGGAGCTCACCCTGGTAAATAAAAGAGACCTCCTGCTGAGGAACAGCTACCATGAAGAAAGCGGTTAAAGAATTAATTACCCACGCCGGCAGCCGGGAAACCGGTGAATCCGGTCTAAGGTCCCCAATCGTATGTGGGGGGGACTGCAATCGCTCCGTGGGCTCCCAGAGCTCCCGTCAACCCGAATTGGACACGGCGTCAAACGCCAACACCGGATGTGACTCTCGCGCGTCAACACCATCTGCGCTTTCCGAAGCGCGGGTGGTGTTGGAGCGCCTAACCCCTGACATGACTCCAGCACCAAGTGCTACTGATGCTGTCCCTGGGCCAAAAACCCAGAGACGGACCAGACGAACCGGTCCTAGCCTTGTTTCATCCTCGGATGAAACAAGTAGTCTACGGACCGTATGCTCCATGGAGAGCGTGGCCTCCCTCCCAGAGGGCACACTGTGGCGTAAGCGGAAAACAGTCGTGCTCTCGGACCCGTCCTCTGACGAGGGGGACCGAGCTTCGGTAACGGAGCTCGGTTCACCCGTCATAAGGGCGCGGGCCAAGCGAGGTAGAGGCCGCCCTCCCACCACTGGGGAATACGTCGGCCTTGCCAGGGCCAAAGCGGAGCTCAACCGCGCCATGCGGGAGGAGCTCTTGCTTCAGGCCGAGAAGGAGGTGGCCGAATCGGCCAAGAAGGTGTTCTGCCTCAGAAGCTCCGGCTCACTGCCGGAGACAGAGACGGATTCTGCGGGACCCGATTCCGCTGCAAAACCTGGTACAGAGACGGTCGCCGATCTGTACCAGAGGGCGAAGGACGCAGCCGCGGTTGTGGAGAACGTGGCTGCCAAGTCGGGTCGTCTGAAGGGCACCTTCGTCCGCGCCCTCAAAGACTCCGCGAAGCTGATCGTCCAGGTCCTGGACGTTCTCCGCTCCACGACGGCGAACGAGGAGACGCGCAATCTGCAGGCCCAGAACTCTCGCCTGCAGAAAGCGCTGGACGATCAGCAGAAGGAAATTGAGAGCCTTCGGCTGGAGATGCGTCAGATGAGAGACTCATTTGGCGCGTCTCAAAAGACGACGCAGCCAGCAACAGCGCCTGCACCTCAGACGGAGATGCCATCTGTCTCCGAGAGCCCGCTCCCGGAGCCGGCTCCCGTTGTGGTGCGCGCCAAGCCGGCCAAACGAAAGGACCCGCCGCCGCCGGAGAGCAGTCGAGCCGTGTCCGATAAGGACGAGGACCTTGCCGCGCGGATCATTAGCCAAGTTGGCTTTTTGGTCGACGCGAAACTGGCAGGTCTGGAGGACAGGCTCCTGCCTCCGAAGGTGATACGTCCACCGCTTGCGGCGGACCGCAGAAATGCGGCAACGTATGCGGCTGCGGCCAGGACTCCCGCTGTAACAGCGAAGACCCCAGCCGTAGCCGCTTCCAAGGCGACAAAGGCGACTGCCACCGCAGCCGGCACCTCACGTGCCACGCCGCTTGCGGCCTCCCAAGGCCCAGCCGCGGCTGCTAGTGGCCTCACCTCTAAACCTCCCCCTAAGAAGAAGAAGAAGAGGGGTTCTAGGGGGAGGAAGAAGAGTAAGAAGAAGGCAGGGACCGGCGGCCAAGTTGAGGCCCAATCCCCACCTTCTGGGTCTGCTGGCGATGGCTGGACCACCGTCGGCCAAGGCCGGAGGAAGAAGGCGGCTCCCCAACAGCCACAACGCCCCAAGGTGCCTAAAATGCGCACGCCCCGCACAGCGGCGGTTGTGCTGCACTTGCAGCCGGCGGCAGTGGAGGGTGGAACCACCTATGCGGACGTCTTGAGGGTGGCTAAGGCTAAAGTCAATCTCCAAAGCCTGGGGATAGCCAACCTCAAGATCCGCAAGGCGGTGACCGGCGCGAGAGTGCTGGAGCTCGCGGGCGCCATGAGCGCCGAGAAGGCCGACACCCTGGCTACAAAGCTCAGGGAGTCAGTGAGCGGGGACGTGGTGAAAGTCTCCAGACCCATCAAACGCGCAGATATGCGCATTGTGGGTTTGGATGACTCCGTCACCGCTCAAGATGTGGTGGAGGCAGTGGCCACGGCCGGCGGATGTGCGACGGACGCCATCAAGGCCGGTGTCATCCGCGAAGGCGCGGGTGGCATGGGCTCTCTGATGGTGAGCTGCCCTGTAGCAGTCGCTAAAAGGGTGGCTAAGGGTCGCCTCCTGGTCGGCTGGACCTCTGCCCAGGTGAAAGTGCTGGAGCCGCGTCCGCTGCGGTGCTTCCGATGCCACGAAACCGGACATGCGCACGCCATGTGCGAGTCCGAGGTGGACCGGAGCACCCAGTGTTTCAGATGCGGCCAAACCGGCCACAAGTCCTCACAGTGTTCCGCTCCCCCGCACTGCACAGTGTGCGAGGCGGCGAGAAGACCGGCGGAACACCGTCTGGGCAGTTCAATATGTACTGCCCAGTCGAGGAGCAAGCGGAAGGTCCGCGATGGCCCTCGGGCCTCCTCGCGACCTTCCCGCCCGCAGGCCGCGGGACGTGTCGGGGCTGAGCCCATGAACACGAACTGACGGCTCTGTGTGGTGTGGTGATGGTCTCGGTTTCGCCCCGTGCAAACGGGGCGGGAGACCAGACCAGCTTGCGTGAGGGAATTTCACTCCCACCACGGATTCGGTTTCGGGGCGGGGATGGCGGGCGGATGTCGGCCATCTTTCGCCCAAAAACCGATGCGGGTCTCACCCTGTGTGCACTGGACTAGAGGAGGAGGGCACATAAGGGGGAGACCCAGAGAGCCACGGGCGGCAGACTCGGGGGAGTCTGTCGTTCCAACTTCCAACTGGCTCGAGTAGGCGTTGCGTGCGTGTTCCGCGCACGCCACTCACGACGAGGCGAGGCCTCACAGGCCAACCACTGCCGGGTCGCGGAAGTATGCTTCGGCGATTCCCGGGTCCTGGCACCACAGTGGACAAGTAGGAACACCGTTGGGTTTTAGTGGGTATACCGGGTGGCAACACCCGGGGAGTCCCACATAACCACGTCGCCCCCCCGGGTGGCGTGGTATGCGTAAAGCATTTCCCAACGCTAAAAAAAAAAAAAAAAAAAAAAAAAAAAAAAAAAAAAAAAAAAAAAAAAAAAAAAAAAAAAAAAAAAAAAAAAAAAAAAAAAGGTTAGGTTAGGTTAGGTTAGGTTAGGTTAGGTTAGGTTTTTTTTTTTTTTTTTTTTTGTATGTACCGCTATTTTTCCCCTGGCATGGGCCAGGGACTTTTTCTAGCTGCACACGGACGTTTATAACTTTTCTTTTTCTTTTTTCAGTCCTTGCTCTGGTGGATGGCTGTGAGTAAGTATCTTTTGACTTATCACATCTCTTGTTTTTTATTTTCAGGCGTGTAATGTTGGTGTTTTTTGTTGATTGGTGTTGTGTGTCTTATTACATTTCTAACTTATATTTATTCTTACTCTATCTTTTACATTTGACTTATGTTTATCTATTTAATTACTTATTATTTATATAGTATACTTTTAGTATATAGCACAGTATATAATTAATCGTATACTTATTTCTATGTCTTATTTCTATTTATAGCTTCTCTAACTATTATTTCACAAAATTCAAGAAGTTTTTTCCTGCTTTTCTTTCCTTCCATTATTCTAGAAATGTTTTGTCTATTTAATTTGAAATCTATTTCTATTTCCAGGTCCATTCTTTTGGCATCGTGTTTCGGGCACTCCAGAATCAAGTGCTCTACCGTCTCTTCGTTTGCGGGATCGCAAATGCAAGCTGGATCGTTTTTGCATTTGAATCTGTGTAAGTACCCCGAAAATCCACCATGGCCTGTTAACACCTGCACAATTATAGGGGTCAATTTCATTTTGGAGAGCGCACTGTAGGCAAACTCTGCGTCCGGGAAAAACAACTTTGTTGTTGAGGCAGTATCACCTTCCATGTATCTGCGGTTCCATCTTTGCAGCGTTTCAATCCTGAATTGGCGCTTCAGGTATGATATTGGGCTTTTATCATAGTCCGCGGCTGATTTTTTGTGCAGCGCTGCGTCTTTAGCGAGCTCATCAGCTCGCTCGTTTCCGATCACCCCCACGTGTGCCCTAATCCAAAATAGGCGGATGTTTTTGCCTTGCTCTCTTATTTTCATTAAGTTGTTTTTGATCGCAAACACGAGGGGATGAAAGGAGTCTCGATTTTTTATGAGCTCTAGCGCTGATCTGGAATCGCTCAGGATGTTGCTGTCCTTTTCTTCCTTTTGGATCACCACCCGAGTGGCGCGGTAGAGTGCGTAGAGCTCGGCTTGGAACACACTACAGAATGGTTCCAGTTTAAATTTCATGTTCATAGTCTCGGCTCCGTTATCCCAACAGGATAACGCAGCCCCGACTCTACCCTGTATTTTACTGCCATCTGTGTATATGTGTGTTCCGGTTATACCATACTTCAGCACTGTATCTGGCAGAACGTCCTCAAGACATTCGTACTCTACTCCCACCGTCCTCGCCGGATGGTGAGCCTCAAGGAAGCTGACTCTCCGTTCTAGATCCCTGTCGCCTAAAGTATCCTGAGGCTTTCCCCGCTTTGCCTCGTAGAGACGTGCGGCCTCTTGTACTCGTAGGTCCAGGGGCAGCAACCTCGCCAGGATTAATGCCGCGTTCAGGGAAACTGTCCTATACGATTTGCACATTTTCTGAGCGAATCCACGCTGTATTGAGTTCAGCTGTTTTTGGATGGAAATTTTATCCGCCGCTGGCGCCCATGCACTGGATCCGTACAAGATGATGGGCTCTATTACTGCGACGTAAATTGTCCTGATGATCTCCGGATTCAGCCCCCAGTTGATTTTTGCCGTCCGAGCCAGCTGTTTATAAATGTTTGCGGCTTTTCGACACACAAGAGCAACGTGTTTTTGGAAAGTCAGTTTGCTGTCGATTGTGAGGCCCAAAAGTTTCATTTCCGTCACCATCTGGATGTTTATGCCTCCCATGTGTAGAAGTGGTGCATCGTATTTAAGTTTCCTCGTCACGACCATCGCATTAGTTTTATGAGGTGCGAATTTCAACTTGTTTTGGATGCCCCACTTGTGCACGTAATCCAGAGTGTCGTTGGCTCGCTCCTGTATGTCCGCGACCGAATCACCGGAGAACACCAGAACTATGTCGTCGGCGAACGCCTGACAGTGCACTCCTCTCCCCTCCAAACCATCCAATAATGGGTCCAGAAGCAAGTTCCAGAAGGTTGGTCCGGCTATCGAGCCTTGAACGCAACCCTTGGTCGTCTGTTTCGTGTGCTCCACCCCCGCGTATCTAACTGTCACCCTCCTATCAGACAGATAGCTGTTGACAAGACTGCGTAGGTTGTAGGGGCAGTCTTTCTCGGCTAGTCGGCATCTGACTGCCGGCCACCAAGCGCTGTCGAATGCTCCTTCGATATCTAGGGAAACTATGATGTTGATTAGTTTCTTCTGCAAATTTTCGAGCAAGTGCGTCATTAGGTCGTACAGCGAATCCTCCGTGCTTCTTTGGGGTACAAAGCCATATTGGTTGGGGTTTGCCTTTGGTTGTGTGTGCCACCTGATCCTTTTCACTAACATCTTTTCCACTATTTTCCCCATTACTGATAGCAGTCCGATGGGTCTGTAGGATTTGGGAAGAAGGTAGTTGTCCTTCCCCGGTTTTCTTAGCACAACTACGGTAGCGGCTTTCCAGGATTTTGGGATGTGTGACAATTCCAGGCATTTGTTCGCTATGCCCAGGAAGACGTTCTCATTCTGCATTATTGCTTCTAGGCATATGTCTGCTGTGAGGCCGTCCGGTCCTGGTGCTTTGCGTGGGTTAAAACTCATTGCCGCATGCCTGAGCTCGACCGCAGTAAAAGGCGGGTCCAATTGTTGTTCAGGGGAGGGTTTTCCTACCCTGTCGGCTTCTTCTCTTACTCGATGATGTTCAGGATCGTCACTCTCCGGGCAGTCATCCGGAAAGAAAGTCTCTGCCAATAATTTTGAGGACTCTCCGGCATCGACCACTCTCCCATCTTTGAGGAGTGGCTGGTCCTCATATCTTCTACTGCTTTTAGAGATGACTCTGTAGATCCCGTCCCACATACTCTCGCGATCCTGTTTGGAGCAAAAGGTCTTCCAGCTTGACGTTGCCGCTGTTGCCGCCTGTTCTTCGTAGATACTTTTGGCCTCGAGATACTGTTTTACCACCCATTGTCGACGACTCGGGGCAGCGTACGATATCCTTCGTTTCTTGGTTGTCATGTCTCTTTTTAACCTTTCTAGCTCTTTATTCCACCATGGTATATTTATTCTACTTTTTGTTTTTAATTTTGGAATACTTTTATCGCTTGCTTCTTGAATGACTCTAATTATTGTGTTTATTTTACTTTCTAGTGCTTCTACTGTATATATTGATTCTATTTCTTCCTTGTTTATATTGTTTTCTTCCGATTTAAGTTTCAATTCTCTTCTAAATTCTGTCCAGTTTGCTTTTTTAGTATTGTAAATTCTTGTCCTCATTATCTGTCTCTCTATTGTTGGCTTTTTTAATTTTAGTTTAAATTGTATGGCATTGTGGTCAGAGCTAGTAAGGTCCTTGTTAACCTCCCAGTCGCTTATGGCCCCGAGTAGTCCGGTGGTGCAGGCTGTAATGTCTACGTGGCTTTTGTATCTTTTGCCTCCTCGTATCGCATCGAACGTGGGCTCCTTCCCTGTGTTCAGGATCTGCAGATTCATCTCTTCCAGCATGCCTGACAGTGCTTCTCCCCTATGATTCTCCGACACACTTCCCCACCAGAAGCTCCAGGCGTTTGCATCCCCTCCAACAATTACTTGCGCTGCTTTAATATTTCCTAGGATAGTTTTGATTTGCTCTAGGTATGGCTCTATCGGTAGTTGGTCTTCCAGGTATATTGACAGCACGCCCAATGTCCATTCGTTGGTCTTCAATATAGCAACTGCTATATTTTCTGTGGTCATTGTGGGAATCTCTATGATCTCGACACTGTCGTCAAATACCACTATTGCTGCCTTAATGGGCTTTGTTCGGTTGTGGGTGCGCTGAACAACTCTGGTACCCGTGTACCGCTTCAGTTCGCCCTGAGCTCCGATGTACGGCTCTTGTACCATTGCGAAGCAGGTTCCGAGTTTCTCTGCTTCTATAAGCAGTTCGTGTGTGGCAAGTCTTTTCCTTTGAAGATTCGCTTGTACGACTCTATAACTTAAATGACGATCGCGTAGGATGGGTGCAGTAGTCGCGGTTTCGTCCGTGTCCACCTTAGCAGTACGCTATTGTTGAGCGAGCAAGTGCCTCCCAGCGCTTCTTGACTGGGCATTCTCTGTCGAACGCGTTATGGTCTGTCCTTTCAAACTTTGCATGACTGCAGTTTCGGCAGTTTGGCGCGATGTTCGCCAGCCAGTCCGAGCACTCAGCGCGGAGATGCGGACCCCCGCAGTGGCTGCATGCGTCCAAGCTTTCCGCGCAAAATCTCCGGCCATGGCCGTAGCCAAGACATCTCGTGCATTGTACGAGTGGGGATTGATCCTCAACTCTCACACGCTGCAGATCGATGTGCAGTCGCCCCGCCGTTGTTAGCTGCGTCCAAATCCGTGGTGACACCTGCATGACTATGTGACTGGTGTGAGCGTTCCTGGTCTTTCTTCTATACTTGACGACTATCCTCTGGTCTTCTGAGGATATGTCGCCCAGCAAGTGGCCATTTTGGTTTTTAATGGCCAACACTATGTCTTCATCAGTGTTGTATGACAGCACATCCCTGATGATGACCAGTGGGTCCTTATTGCTCACTGACTCGACGCTTAGGTGCCTTCCCGATTGTTTAATGCTCTCTGTAACTTTTTGGAGCTCTTCCTTTGTCTGGCAGCCGACTATGACCTTCTGGTCTCTTGCCTTTCGCACTCGCTCAACCCGTATTCCTTTATTTTTTGCGTCCACTGCCACTCTAATCTTCTCAATCACCTCCCCACTTGTATCTTTTTCGTCGCTCGATGACACAACCACCGAATGAAGAGGTCTCCGAAAAGCTGTTTCCCTTTTTCCCGCACTAGATGTTACCTGTGCATATGTGGGCACTTGCCCGACCACTGGGATCGGCGGGGTTTGCTTCAGTTGGCTTGTGAGCGTAGTGGTGTGTATATTACACTCTGCCACTGCCTTGCTGTGTTCCCTCAGGTTTTCGATGAGTTGCTCCATCAGCGCCACAGGCGGGGGGGGACATTTGTCATCCGTCGGGGGGTTTTCCTGCGCCTTTGCGACCTCTTTTACCATGGTCAGTTGGGCTGCTGCGTAATCCGCTTTTGTCTTTTCAAGATTCACCAATAAAGTTTGTCTTGATTCGCTCAGGCGCAGGATGATATCGTATAAGCTGGCCAGGTTATTTATTACAGTCTCTCTTATTGAGGTCCTTAGGTTCCCCGACTGCTCCAACTGGAGCTTTGCCTCTTGGTACAGTTTATTGGCTTTGGCCGGTAGGCTGGCCAAAGAGGACCCAGTCGGTGTAGCAGTTGAGGGAGCAATAGGGGTCTCCTTTCTGGGGGAGCTCTTGTTTACGACTCTACTTATCGTCTTTTCCGGTGACTTTATGCCAGCGGTGCTTGTCGTTGCTCCTTTTTTGGGTTGGGCCAGTACCCCGGCCGACGTCACTGAAAAGTTTAGCCTGACTGATCCTGCAGGGGCGTCAACTTTGGTGTTTTTGGAACTCATTGTTTCCACGCGTCAATAAATACGATGTCAATAGGACAATGTCAATAGGACTGTGTCAATAGGACTGTGTCAAAAGGACACCTAATCTACAATTATAAGTATAAGAAAATAGAAGAAAGAAGAAAAGCAGAGAGTATGTATTACTCTACGTTAAACAGGTAAACTATTTGTTTTAATAATATGTAGACAGTTTTTCAGGTTTTAATATTGCTCTTTATTTTTCAGGTTTACGCTGCACTGCTGCGTGTCAACCCCACGGTGCTGCCAACGGTCAACGCGCGGTTCAGGAGGGTGGGTAAGTATTGGTAAGTATAGTGTAATATGTGTGTGTGTGTGTGTATGTGATTGTATACGTGTGTGTGTGTGTGTGTGTGTGTGTGTGTGTGTGTGTGTGTGTGTGTGTGTGTGTGTGTGTGCGTGCGTGCGTGTGTATGTGTGTGTGTTTGTGTGTGTGTGTGCGTACACTTAGGGTGTATGTGAATGTGTAGGCGTTTTAAGTTTCCAACTAATCTGGTTTTATATGTTTTAGATCATCGACTAGCAGAGCGGAGTCAGCAGACAGAGTGGTTAGCGGTCACAAAACACAATATTATGTTCAAAGGAACTACACACAGGTCAAAATATTATGTTCAGGAGAACAAGGTACACGTCAAAGCAATACAGAAATAGTTAAAACAAAAGACTCTATAATTCCTCTCTACGTAGAGTGTAGCCGCGAAAACTCTTCTTAACTGGTTACTTACAGCTATTACAACACAATGCAAGCAAAAAATTGGGTTGTGTTAAGATCCGTTAAAAAAGTAGAGCCGAACTCTACCCGGACTCAATGTAGAGTCTCGCAGCTACGCCACACAGAAAGGTCTGTCCCCGCCTATGTAGTA
>NC_065408.1:15574017-15576517 GCF_024362695.1 Pectinophora gossypiella | reverse complement strand
CGCCTTGGAGATCTTCTGCGCAAGCCTCTTTGAATATTATTCAGGTGTTTTTGCACACCCAGCTTGTCTGCTGCTGAGACCCAAGCACTAGAGGCGTACAATATGACCGGCTCTACCGTAGCGGTGTATATGGTCCGAATGACCTCAGGATGAAGACCCCAATCGATTTTGGCCGCCTTGAAAGCTGTTTGTATATGCCAATTGATTTTTTACACACTTCGGCCACGTGTTTGTTGAATTAGTCCTCTGTCGATGTGGAGCCCCAAGATTTTGATGTCTGCAGACATGTCAATGCCGACCCCCCCCATGCTCAGAATCGGGTTGTCATACTTCAGTTTTTGTGTCAAGGTCATAGCTTTGGTCTTGTGAGGTCCAAAGTGTAATTTGTTTTGTATGCCCAGTTCCTGACATAGGCGAGCGCGGCATTGGCCTGTCTCTCTATTTCGAGCGCCGTTTTCCCGTGAAACACGAGGACTATGTCATCCGCGAACGCCTGAGCATAGTCCCCCCGCCTCTCAAGCCCTTCAAAAGAGGGTCTAGGAGAAGGTTCCACAAGATAGGACCGCCAATCGACCCCTGCACGCAACCTTTAGTTGTACTCTTTGAGTACTCTACTCCCCGTACCTCACTGTGACCTTTCTGTCTCGTAGGTAGCTGTCAAGCACTCTCCTTATGTTTATAGGGCACTTTTCCTCAGCCAATCTGACTCTGATTGCTGGCACCAGGCGTTGTCAAGGCTCCTCTATGTCTAGCGAGACTAACGTGACAAGCAGTTTTGCTTTTATTTTACGACGTATATGGTTCACCAGATCATAGAGGGCGTCCTCAGTGCCTTTTTGGGGCATAAAGCCATATTGGCGAGTACTGATCCTGGGGAAATGTGCCATTTCAGTCTACCTACGACCAGTTTTTCAAAGATTTTTCCCATCACTGGCAACAGTCCTATCGGCTGTATGCCTTGGGGGTCCTGTAGTTGTCCTTCCCCGGCTTGCGTAAGACCACTACTGTGGCCTCCTTCCAGATGGTCGGGAAGTGCTCAAGCTCAAGGCACTTGTTGACCAGTGATAGGAAAACTCCTGGGTCACATGAGATAACCTGACTGCAGATATCCGCTGTAAGGCGTCAGCTCCCGGTGCCTTCTTGGGATTGAAACCTTCCACGCTGCTCGGAGCTCCTCCATGTGAACGGTGGGTCCCGAGGCTCGCCTTGGGAATCACCGTTCACTCTGTTGGCCTCCGCTCGCACTTGTCGGTGGTATGCTGTATCACAGCCCGCCGAATCCTCAGGGTAAAAGGTTTCAGTCAAGATCTTTGCTGACTCGCGCATATCTGCAGTCCTACCGTCTACTTCCAAGGGTAGATCTTCATGTCGTTTGGCGGTCCTACCTATAACTCGGTAGATACCTTCCCATACCCCCTCCTTATCCTGCTTGCCACAGAACCCCTTCCAGCTTTCAATCTGTGCCTTTTTTACCTCTCTTTCATATTCTTCAGTTTCAGGTACTCGTCGACGACGCGGGCCTACGGACTGGCGCTGCACAACGGACTCTGCGTTTCCCAGTAAGGACCCTCTTCTTCATCTCGTCAAGCTCCTCGGACATCCACGGCAGGGTAAGTTTCTGATTGGACTTTCCTTTCGGAAGAGTACTCTCGCATGTCTTTTTGACAATGCGAGTGTACTCCTCCGCAAGGTCGTCCAATTCCCTTATGTTTCTGATGTTTTCGATTTTGGCTTTGTCTACAGCACCATCGGTTATCAATTGTTTCAGTTTCTCATGAAACTGAACCCAATTGGTCCTTTTGGTGCTATAGACACGCGTTGTTCGCTGGATGCCCGTGCCTTTCGCTCTTGCGAGCCTGACGTTGAAGACGATGGTGTTATGGTCGGAGCTCGTGATCCTCTCATTGACTTCCCAATTTTCGACTAGGTCCGCATATCCGGTGAGCAGCTGTGATATCAATGTAACTCGTGAGTCGTCTGTTACCCGGATGGATCGAAAGTGGGGATTTCGCCGTCGTTGAGCACCTGAAGCCCATTTCCTCGATAGCCCCTGACATTTTCTCTTCCCCTACTGTTTATGGTGTCACCGCCCCACCAGGTGTTTTTTGCATTGGCATCTCCCCCAACGAGAAAACAGTCTGGGCTTTAGTTTGTTATATATTTTTTGCAGCTGCTCCAAGTATGGCCCTATGGGCTGATTGGCTCAAAGTAGCATGAAGCCACGATGATCTCCCAGGCGCTTGTTCGGATCCCCACCACTGAGTGTTATTTGTGGTGAGTTCTGGGAACTGTGTGACGTCCATATCTTGTCGAAGACTGCAATTACTGCCTTCACAGTTCCCTCTTCCTGTTCGGCCATTTGGAAGATTCTTGCGCCTCTGTACGCTTTCATGCTACTTGTGCTGCCCACGTACGGCTCCTGAAGCAGTGCAAAACGCCACATTGTTTTTACTTGCTTCAAACTAACTTCATCTGTGGCTATCTGTTTTCGTTGGAGGTT
>NC_065408.1:15492159-15573917 GCF_024362695.1 Pectinophora gossypiella | reverse complement strand
CCAAAAAGTTTGTAATGCGAGCGGCGGTGCGCTGAGGAAGGCGGGAGGCGCCGCACAGGCGCGTCTCCCCTATTCCCGGCGTTTATATCCCGAGCCGATTGCGTATCAATTTATCAGGGTTACGGGGCGCAGGGTCGGGGGCGGCTACCGGCGCCAGGCACGGCACGCGCCGCCCGCCGCTGCTTACGAATTACCTGTGAAACAACACTGCCTATATAATATGCTAATCATGCAGACAGTACATAAACAGACATGCACCACTCAGCTACATTTTATCACCAAAATAACCATATACTAGCCATTACCAACTTACCTACAAGTACATACAATAAATTTACTTATGTCTATATACTTTTACATTTAAATATTGAGTTCTTAGTATATTACAAGATTAATTTCTCCAAATACAGTCTTACATTTCTTTATCAGACAGTACCATATTGGTTTTATACTAAGAGAAATGCTAACAAATGACTAATCACTTATTATCACTAGATTAGATAAGTCATTGCTGCCACAATTCACATGAAATGTAATTTCAATATTCCATAATTCACAATAAACATAAAAACAATGGCTCATTACACTGTCACCAGTAATGGTATTGCTCACCCATGCATGTTACAGGCAGGTGGTACCACTGGACCGTGACCACACACCTGCCTGCACCCCCTCTATACACCATCGCATTACAACTTACCCTAGCTCAGTCTGCACAGAACCTAAAACAGTGATAGACAAAATATTACCCAATATGTCTGCTTAGTTACCAGTTGTTTGATCAATACTACTTACAGTATCTTTCAGTGAAGCCAACAATAATGTGTCATCTCTTCTACAAAGTGCTATTTTCATTTAAAATTTGAGTTTTTGTTTGTAAAATGTCGGAGATGGGGTTTGAGAATGTGTTCTACCTGGAGAGTGAGTGTTTTATATAGCTGTGTAGCGGTGCGGAGGGTCGGATGAGGTGTTGCCAGGATACGCTCCACGGATACTCTCCGCACCGAGCTCCCGGCAGATCAATAACATCTCTATCACCTGGGATAGCATTATGCAATGAGTTTGACTGACAATCCTGTTTATTTGGCAGATTATTACTTTGAATATGATTATGATTACACTTTTAAGTAGAATTTTATATTTTCTTTGTTCAATATTTTGATTACTTTTGTTTTTCATTAGTTGTTTATGTTGTTGATCTGTCTCCTTTGTTACTGTTTTTCATGTCAATTGTTTTCTTACAGTTAATTTGATTTTGCGATTTTGATAAAGAAATGTTTTTTTCTTTGGCTTTTTCCCCTCAAGGTAAAACAGTTGTTGCAATTTTTTAAGTACTTTTTCATTATACCCTATAATTTGGCTATTTACCTGTTCACGAGTAATCTCTGTAGGAAATTGCAGGTTTATTTCAAAGGGGTTGCATTTCCCCCCTTTAATTAATTAGTTGGTTGCAAGAGGGCATTAAGCTGGAGTTGGATTACTGAGGAGTAATATTGGTGATTGTTAGATGAGTGCTTGGTGTTGCTTCATGATGCTTTATGTTTTTTTTTAATTATACACAATTTTGTGGTTTCTAGTTAAGTAGCCTTTGTCTAGTACTGCATTTATAAATGTATAATTTGCATTGAATGATCCTATTAAGAGTTTCTGGTTATTTCTACACATCTCCAAGTACCTATGTAGGTATGTGAAAACAGAAAAATAATAGGGTAGTTTTGCAACTAGTCAAATCAGTTACTAAATGTCAAAACACAAAATTTACTATGGGATTTGTATGAAAAAGCAACCATTGACGTCATAGAAAAACGTGACCAAATGTCGCACTTGTTATTACATTTTTCTTTATTAAAATTAATAAATAAGTTAAATAGAAAAAGAAAACGTTTTTTTACACTTTAAGAATTATCTTAAAGTAGGAAAAAAAGCAGTGCCCACCTATTTCTACCAAAGTATTTCTCCCAGGGGAAATAGATTTCCATTAATTTCTACTACATTGACATTATAAAGTATGTTGTATTAGAGCAGTAGAAATGAATGGAAATCTATTTCCCGTGGGAGAAATACTTTGGTAGAAATAGGTGGAAGCACTAAAAGAAAGATATTTAGTAATCAGTATTTCATAATTAGGGAACTACCCAATTCCTACTAATATGCAAGTGGTTTATCAAGATTTTATAAGGTTTTCTTGTGCTTTTATTTCAGTGGTACCCAACCTTTTATGGCCAGGGGGGACGCCTTCGATTTTTATTAGCACTGTTATTAGAACACAAGGTTGCCAAATAAACAGCGTGCAACGAAAAAAAAACCTTAATTGAAATGTTTATTGTAAATTATCGTCAAATTAATTCAGTTTCAAATCTTACGTTGACTATTTTAGCTCTCGTTGACCCGCGACCACTGGTTGCGCACGAGTGTTTTGAATTCTTCACCAACCCACAAACTATCTCATGGATAGTATGAGGATTGGTGGTGTAACGGTTGCCAGGTTGCCAAACTTGTCCAGGCTTTATGAGAGTTGCGATTTGAAATCCTACCCTCATCCAAATTTCTCGTCGCGCCCGATATACGTACGGTCACGAGTACTAATATGTATACATTTTGAAACTATGTCACATTAACTTTTTTGATATATTAAACCGTAAGTCTCATTAAATGTGAAATATGATAGTGCGACAACTTGATGAACTTTCATGTCATGAGCAATAGCTCATGACTGTACATCTTGTTAAGGAGGCGGATGTTTATTAAAAGATTTGAGTGCATTTGACCACGATCCCGCCTGGTTTTAAGCAGCGATGTGGCCTAAGGTGGAGCACGCAAACTCAAATAATACCTATTCGCTCTTGCCACCGAAATCACCAAATTATATGTATGTATCGGGGAACAATGACGCAGGGAGAGAATTCCATTCTTCAGCTGTTCGCATAATGAAGGAGGAAGCGAATCTAGAACGTCGACCACATACGGATGGAATCCCTCCACGACGTGTCGTGCGATGGTGGAAAGGTGCAGGTGGAATCAGTTCGTGCAATTTCTGTGCACACTCACACATGTAATGTAACCTGTAAAAACACAAAGACACGCGTTATTTTGTTATTAAGCTGTAATATGTTGTATGTTTGCAGACTTTGAGTGCGCTGGCGACGAGGTGCTAGTGGAGTCGTCGCCGCCCGCGTCGCCCGACATGGCGGCGCGTCTTGCGCAGCCCGCGCAGGTAACTTATACACTTGTATGTCATCCCGTCATTCATTATTCATTATTAACACCGCTCACTTGCACGATTATCATTGTCATCTCCCTAGCGTTATCCCGTTTTTCACAGGGTCCGCTTACCTAACCTGAAGATTTGACAGGCCTAGTTTTTTACAGAAGCGCCTGTCTTACCATCCAACCCGCGAACGGAAAACTAGCCCAGCAGAGTTTAAGCCACATACCTTCAAAAATGCATATCTTGGGAATGTGGGTTTCCTCACGATGCTTTCCTTCACCGCTGAGCACGTGATAATCATTTATAATTGATCATCAAACGTGGAACTGTACGAAAACAAGCGTTTAGAAGATCTTGACGTAAAACGTCAAATACGGAAGACTCGACACAAGCCCTCCTACAACTATACATTTAATTCTGCTGGCCAGTTATTCTGTGCGCCATGTGGCCGAATCTTCAAATCGAAGTTCGGTTTTGCTAGTCATATTAGAGCCTATCATAACATCGACCTGGGATAGACATTTAGGAGTCGCCGTCGCCGGACACGGCTTGGATGAGGATGGATGGAATCATTTATAATCCAAACATGGATTCGAAAACAAATCAATCTTTGGTGGTGCTGCATTCGAACCTGCGACCTCAAAGTTAGAGGCAAGCGTTCTACCAACTGGGATATCACGGCTCCCTACTTCACTTGCACGAATATATGAATGATCTACGTCAGCAGTCGTAACGTGACGCGATATGTAACGAACACTATTGGCTACGTGATAAGTAAACCAGCCATTGTCAACGGTACTCACGAAAATCTAATTAAATAGAAAGAAAATGAATTGCATATTTTTCTTGTTGTATTCGTCTATTAGGATCTCATTATCTGGTATATAGAAAACGGCTTTGGGAGTGCTGTATTTGTTTTTATTAAAGGTTGTTATTTAGTTATTCTTTATATAACTTTTCGCATAAGTATCTAAATATCTATTTACGGCAAATGTCATCGGGTCACTATTCTGATTTCAGTATAATTACAATGAGGCTATCCAGCTTACATTCTTTAAAAATCACATAGATGGCGTTGTTTAGTTTAGGAAGTTGTATTATTGTTATAAACCATACTTTATGGCCAAAGAGAATATCAACGCTTATCGTTTTTTTTTTTACTTTGGTCCACTAGCCGTACTGTCAGCATTCTAAACTCAACAACGCCATCTATGTGATTTTCAAAGAACTACACCTGGAAAGTTCCTCATTGTAATCAGTTCACGATGTCTAGAGTTCATCATCATCAGCCCATTAACGTCCCCACTGCTGGGGCTCGGGCCTTCCCTATGGATGGATAGGGAGATCGGGCCTTAAACCATCACGCGGGCCCAGTGCGGATTGATGGTTATTAACGACTGCTAATGCAGCCGGGACCAACGTCTTAACGTGCCTTCCGAAGCACGGAGGAGCTCGAGATGAAAACTTTTTTTGTGGTTACCCATCCTATGACCGGCCTTTGCGAAAGTTGCTTAACTTCAACAATCGCAGACCGTGCGCGTTTACCGCTGCGCCACCGAGCTCCTCCAGTGTCTAGAGTTAGTTATCCATAATGTTGAATTTGGCCATTCAATTCAGTGACTTGCGTCTTTTTGGACACAGAAGACAACCAGAACATCATAGAGCTCAGGGGATTCTAGAATAGTTGTAATAATTTCACCGTTCCCGGTTTATACAGACAACGGGCGCGGGCGGCGGGACGTCGCCGAGTGCAGTGCGCGAGCTCATCGTCATCCCGGAGATACCCAACTCCATACACCTGCAGCACGCCATACAACAGGTATACTGACTTTTTATTTTGCAAATCCATCCTGCCCGATACGTCAAGGTCACGGGCTCGGCGATCGGAATCATGTAGTCAAAAATGGTGGACGTAACCATGGTAACCACGATCTCGAGCGAGTCTAATAGCGTCGGTTTTCCCGATGCCGATGCGCTAGCCCGTCTTGACGCATCAGCACAGCCCGGACTCGTCATACAAAACACCTCGTTTTACACAGACCCTACACAGTCATTATTGTACACGCGCATCTGTGTGTGTGACGCCTAACACCATATGATTCAAGTCTAAACTATGTTCGATGAGGGTGAGGTAAACCTAGCTCAGAAGCTGGAGGGGAGCGGAGAGTTGCCGTTCTATATGTAGTATTGTTCCTTATTCTATGGCATCAGGCTCGATGGATTGGCTAGTCTAATAACCGAGTGTCCTTGATACTAGCCAGATTCTCACACTTCTTGATCATTTTCTAATCCTTAGAGCTGGTAAAGCTGAATAAGATGATTTGATAGACTTACAGCTGTCTGTCAAGCCTCAAGCAGCCTTCGGGGAACCTCTGCTCTCAGCAACAGTTTTTTTTTATTGTAACGCTACCATCGAGTAATTTATAAGAGTTTCATGAGTTCCTTTTATGTCCAGGCGGGTTAAAACGGCCACATCGAAGCAATTCATCTAAAAAAGCATTTTGACATTTGTTTGCATTGCTCGCTAAATGACTCGCTAATTCCTCATATTACGCACTCTAATGTTGAACTCCATGCGCAGGTGTCGAGCACGGTGGTGGAAGTGAACGGCGACAGTTCTGGTCACTCCAGTCCTACTACGGAGGCCCAGCACACCTACATCACTGTCGCAAGTAAGTCATACATATTAGATTCCTTTTCGGTAGCAATCATATTTCTTCCGTGAAGGAAACTGGTATCATCATCTCCCTAGCGTGACGAGTATCCCGTTCACCGGGTCCGCTTATCTAACCTGAAAATTTGATAGGTCCGGTTTTTGAAAGAAGCGACTGTCTGTCTGACCTTCCGATTGGAAGGGAAAAGCAGCCCAATTACAGGTTAGGTCACATACCTCCGAAAATCATCATCATTTAATATCCAAACATGAATTCGAAAACCAAATTCGAAAATCGTTATTAGAAAGAGAAGAAAGTTTTTCTAAGTCACATGACCTAGTCTACTGGGATTCTCTTCGGGTTAGAAGGTCAGATAGCACGTCGCTTCTGAAAAACCGGACTTGTCGATAACTTCAGGTTAGGTAACTAAGCAAACCTGGAACGAAATAAACGGGGTACAGTCAATGTAAAGTTAAATGTGATGTATTTGTCCTTAGAAAGAGTTAGTAAACAGAAAAACTTGCAGCTTTTTGTTATTAACGGCACAATGTAGATAGATTTTTAGCACTAAATACGAGTATAGTTTATTTGCACATTTATTTATTTTACGTGACAGTCGATATAATAAGAGACAGTTGTGTGTGCTCATGTTTTATATTTTTTATTTATGTACGTATGTATTTGTGACGTGTTGGCACAGTGCAGGGCGCATGGAAGGTCGAAGGCGATCCTATCAAGGTCGAGGCCAATGCGATCAAAGTCGAGGCGCCTGCTGATCACGAATGCAAGTTTGATTTTATTTTTTGGTTTCTTTCCTTCTTGGTTCACCGGGGAAAAACCTGTATGTCACATGTCCGCTGCTTCTAACTAGCAGATAACGCTTTCATTCGTGCTGATTCATGTACGGTCACGAGCATTGATATGTATACACTTTGGTACATGTCACATTAACTTTTTTGACAAATTAACTGTAAGTCTCACAAATGTCAAATATGTTAGTGCGACAGAGTCCTAAAGTGGGTACATTATATTGCTCATGACTGTACACACCATCTAATTTATTTTAAGTTGTATCTGTCATTTTCTTATCCCCCGAAAAGGAAAGGGACGGGGAGGGATTATCCAATCGACAGTCATAACATTTTTGGAACACACGTCAATTTTAGGCAGAAATTGAAAAAGCCCTCCCAAAAATAATATTGGTTGCATATCAGCGAGATGCCTATATAATTGGTCCGAGTAAATGATTCATTTTAAAATTAACAGTTGTCAATCTCCCGTCCCTCTCCTTTTCGGCGGATGAGAAAATGACAGGTTTAACTTAAAATAAAATCATGTGGTGTCTGTAGGAATCGGGGCCACTGTTTACCTCTGCTTCCAGCTCATCATTAACTACGTGCTTTCCTGGGATATCTATTCTCTTGCTCTCAAATGCGTCTTCCTCATCGTTACACCTTTACTAGGCTACCTATTTTCTCCCTATCAAATGCTTCTAGGGGTTCTAAAAATCTTTGTGGCCTTTTTGAACCCCAGCCCATGTTTTGGTTACATTTTTACCTAGGCTTGGTTTCTCTACCCAGTTTTATCTTTCTCTACATTATCTAAGTTTCTGCCTCTTAATCTGGCTTTTCGCTGTTTTGGCCTGCCAAAGGTTTATTCATTCTTAATTTATTTATATAATTTATCTATTTCGTTTTCGTACAGTGACTACGCCTTGGAAAGTCGATGTGGATCCTAATTCAATGAAGCGTGAAACGTCCAATGATTATAAAAGCAAGTTTTTTCTTTTAGTTTACATTATTATTTTGGGCTTTTGTTGCATGCTAACGGGTTGATAGTTCTACTTATCAGTGATACGTTTTAATTTTCATCGATTAAACAATAACCACATAAATCATCATTGCATCTTAATATATAAAGTCTTAAACATCTCCGAAAACTTGTTTGCTTATCGTTACAATGGACACACCATCTAATTTTATTTTAAGTTATACCTGTCATTTTCTTATCCGCTGAAAAAGAAAGAGACGGGTAATCGACATGCATAAAAATGGAACACACGTAAATTTTAGGCAGAAATTTAAGAAACCCTTCCAAAGTTTTATATTGGCCAATAAAATAAAAAAAAAAAGTTTATTTCGGACATGTTCCATAGAGGTTAGTAACAAGCAATAAACAACTTAATCTAGTGTTAGTAATAGAACGATAAAAAATAAAAATAACATTTACACACGACACGGATCGACAATTACAAATAACAATAAAACGTACACATTAACACAACACATTACTAATAAGCAGGTTCCCACCGCCTGGTCACCGGTATCTGCAAGTCCACTTCAGTATGTAAGCGCATCCAATAATCCGATAGAATTAAGTTGATAGCACACGTCAAACGGGTTTGCTTATGAGCGAGATGCCTATATTATTCATTCATTTTAAAATTAACAGTTGTTAATCATTCATCCCTTTCCTTTTCGGCGGATAAGAAAATGACAGGTATAACTTAAAATAAAATTAGGTGTCTGCAGGAATGGATGCCAATATTTATATATTCACTCTCTTTTAAGAAGGTAATGGTACCGATTTGGGAAACCATCAACTTAATTTGACAGGACTAAAACTAGCTCTATCTCTATCTTGCTCGTTTTGTAAGTTAGGGACGGCACTAATTTAAGAGCTGTCATAGTACTGAGAGAATGCGTCAGAACTATACGCCTACAATTTTGAAATTAATTTATAATACAGCACTTCTGTAGGTACATACATGATATTAGTGACGTAGTAACGAAAACTTTGAGAGATGATTCACACCATGATGAGTTGATATAAAGTGAAATTTTCCGTCGCAAAAGTATGAAACTGAAAATAATAAATAAACAGTAACATTTTCCGATGTGCGTATGTTCACAGGGTGCTTTATTGCCTAACGTTTGATGTTGCATTGTATACAAATATCCATTCACAAAAGTGTTTGTGTGGCTTCCCACAATGTTGCTTGGGAGTTTCTCAATTTTTAAGGCGATTCACGTTTCCTTTCATCTCACTAACAATTCGAGTACGAATGTTGGGGTCAGATTGAAGCCTCTGATGGACTGGCAAACAATAATAACGCGCCCCTTACATCTCTAGCTGATTATCTCTACCTGTCAGATTTATACCATATTAAATACACCCCTTATATGGACCCTATTACCTATTGTTTTCGATAAGGGGATGGTCAAATAAAAGCATAACATAAGACTATGTTCCAATCTGGGGCAGTCAGAGGTACGTCCATCGTAAGATGAACTAAGTACCACCTCACCGAGCTTTCTTTAAAAAATAAAAATAAAGGTTTACGTTTTTTTATGAATGCAATCAAGTGGAATGTTTTGGGGTTTGAGAAATAATATAAAGTGCACTATTTTGATGCCAGGTACTTACTGATACTTACCTATTACTACCAAAAATACATCTTGTGTGTTTTTCCACCCCCCTCCGGTTGATTGGGGGAGGCCTGTGCCCAGCAGTGGGATGTATATAGGCTATTTTTAATGGTATGTATTTTTCCATTAGATTTCCAACAGTGGATTTTTTTCTTTGAATAACAGAAAATGTTCATCTGCATCCAAACAAATAATTTCCAACACATGATTAATAGCACTTGCCCTTAAAACTACCTATTGGACTTGACGAACGTATACGACGCTTAGAGATGCATATGTAAAAAAAAAATGCTTTAATAATGTCGGATAATTGTTGGATGCCCCTTCAGATTATCTACCTGAGCGCTCAACTTGAATGGGGTTGGATTTATACGGTACCCTACCGTGATATTTGATAGTACACCTGCTTGGTTACCTTTGGATGACGCGTGCCAAGCGCGCGCCGCTGAATGCTTTCTATAATATGACCTGTTAGTGGGTGTTCAAACTTTAGTACGTGGATATTAAAACAGCAGGATTTCTGTTCTTATGTGTAATAATAATATATAATAATAATCGTTTATTTACTAAAAGAACACACATACATAAAACATACATAACAATAACTGCACTAAGCACAGCTTGTATCGCAGGGGCCTATATTGTGTTTCCTGTTATTTTTTGTCGGAATTAACAATTTAATAGTTAATCAATTACGGTTTCAATGTAAAGTTACTATTTATTATTTATAGGTATTGATTATATCCTGCTAACTAGTCTAAAATAGTAAATTTAAACTCGAAATGTTATTTAGAATCCCGTTTTTTGAGCTGTTTCATTTTGTCAATAAGAATAATAAATGAATTATTTTGATGTGTAAATGTTAATGTAAAACAATTGGTTAGAAATTTGATTAAATATCCTAATTTTAAAAAAAATCAACTTTGCTAATAAATAAAAAAATACAACCTGTGTACCCAAATCTGGTATAACACCGGCCAATAAATGTACAAAGGGAAAGTTTGCAATTATATCGCTTACATCTCTTTCACAATTGGGATAACAGGTGGGGTGTTTGGCCCACCCTGTAGGTTAGAGTGAGACAGGGTGATGGGACGGGCAGGAAGTTGTTAGAGCGGGACGGGTGATGAGATGTTCTGGGAAGTTGTGGTCCTGAGACAAGTTGCCTGGGAGACCTCCAGCGACATGGAGGTGCCTCGCTACCGGTCCTACTATCCATGTGAGTGCCTCCCCGGGCTCAAGGTTTCATAAGACAATTACACACTGCCCGAAGTGAAGCGGTTAGCTCGTTCCGTTCCTTTGAGGTGTTCATTGTTCTTCGGTTTGTTCGGGTTTAAGTTATTAAATTATTAATTAAAATGTGTTAAATTAATCAATATTTATTAAAGAGATAGGAATTTAATTTATTGAAAAAAAATATATATTTGCTGCCATAAATACTTTTTCAGGAAGTATTGTTTGTTAGTATATAGTTGTTTTAATATTGTTTTGTAAATTGTTTTTTGGGATCAAGTTATTAAATTAATAATTAAAATGTGATAAATAATTAAATATGTACTAAAGAAATATGAATTTAATATTATATAAATAAAATGTTGCTACATATACTTTTTCAGGAAGTATTGTTTGTTAGTAGTTATAACTGTACATGTCTAAGTAAGAAGAGCGGTGTCTCCTAACACAGGTTTATATTAACTTAACAGGGGACACCTGCACCTACAATAATGTAATCGCTGATGCAAATAAATATATATTTTATTTATTTTTATTTTTTTTTAGTATATAGTTGTTTTAATATCGCAATGTATTAATTATATTTGGTATTTTCAGAATAGATTTTATATTCTATATTTTTTTTAATGGAATCGTTTTAATGCGTACGAAATGTTTTTCCTAGTATTGATTTGGCGGTAAACTATTTACAGCAGTCTGTTGACGGTTTATCATTTACATCGTATTTTTGGGGCTTTTTGAGGTGCTATTGTTTATAACATTAATTATAAGCCTTGATCAAAATAATGAATTAACCGCATCTATTTTCATACACAAAATTGGTGTTTGTTCCATCTTTAACGCTAACCTAGTTCTTAATTTTTTTTTAATAATTATTTTTTGTTTTTTTTTTTTAAGGTGAGGGTGGCAATGGTGTCAACTACCACGTGCAGTATGTGGAGCCTCAGGAGTTGTATGGACAAGGACACCAGGGTCATATGTAAGTATATAATACAGTTTTTTAGCTTCTGCTGGATTGGATGTAAAGACAAACCTTTCCAATAACAAACAAACAAGCGGTAAACGTGTGTTAAAGTATTTGACAGCCAAGCAAAATTAAATTAAATTATCAAATCATTTGATTGAACTTTGCTTAGCTGTAAAATGATTAACAGCTTGTTTTTTTTATTGGCAAAGCGGGAAGTACACAACATAACATAACATAAATAGCCTATATACGTGCCACTGCTGGGCACAGGCCTCCTCTCATTAATTGAATTATCCTAGTGAGTTTTATTTATTTTTTTTTTATCCTAGAGAACGGATGGACGCGTAAATGCTATTAGTGGTAAATAATTATTAAGGTTACAATAACTCAGAAAATGTGCTATAATAAACCCAACATTCTAATATTTTATTTTATAATTAAGTTAATAAATTTCTAATGTCGTTAGTTCCTAAACTAGCCTACTCACTATAAATTGTCTACTGGCTTGGCTGCATTTCGCATTATATGGGACTTTTCGTAGTTTTCAAGGTTAGGTAGTAGGAAGGTAGATTTTGGTACATAAAGGGGAATCGCGTTACCCCGAATATCACGCGAGCGAAGCCGCGGGCAAAAGCTAATACTATGCATCTCTGCCTACCCCTTTGGGGTTCTGGGATGAGAGTGTAAATCTAACAGACTATACAGCGTCACAAGTCAAGGAAGAAAGATTATATATTTTTTCTTTAATGCATTTGAAGCCCTACACAAATTTCGGTCATACAATAAGCATATTTCGCAATAGATCTCGTTAGCGGAACACTTCCATAAAATGGCGGCTGCGATATGGCTTCCGCGCCTTTAAAAACTTTCTTCCCGTTGGAAAGGCTGAGCTCAACTGACGTCACAACCTATTGTGTATACGGATTTCCAAGCCTCTTGCTTTTGCTTATTTTTAGATTGTGAAAGTTTTCCTTCGCCTTCCTGTTTTTGTATTTCGTCAGATCGAATTGCGCAGTTCCTGCTTGCCTTGTTCGTACCTACACTTGGGGCGTTTTCGCGATTCCGAGAATGACATAACGAGATATGCTCATGTCTACATCCTATTGACATGCTATAAATAAACATACTCATATTCGCTAAGGAGTTTTTCTTAAAAAGCGTCCGAACCGTGTTGTAAATACGTATTGCATTAAGTTATGTAGATAGCATAAGTTCGTTCCCTTAAATTAAAATGTTGGCTGTTTAAATAAAGTGCAATATCGGTTGTTAGGTGTCTTTACACACCGTCACTTGTGACAAGATGCGCCACGGACACTTTTTTACAGAAATGGTTTGTCTATTTGTAATACGAGGTCAATGGTCCCAATGGAGTAGTCAGAGGTACATCCAACGCAAGATGAACTCATCACCCACACCTTTCTGTTAGACCAACGTGATAGATAGAAAGCCGTATCGCCGTCTATAATAGTCGAGCCAACTGTGTTAATGAAAACTGCATATAAAATAAATTAATAACTCATAAGTGCAAGAATGACGCACAGTAGTAAATTACCCCGATACCGACCCCGCCGGCGTGGTTGTTGATTCCCTAATTCAACGCTATCGGCCCACCAATCCTCTCAGACGACGCCCGGAGCCGAGGTGCGCGCCAAACTGGGCACTTTTGGGCCTGTTGTCTTAAATTTTGTTTCGCTTCGGAGCCCATAGCGCTTTCCATCTGTCCGGCGAAGTAGTTAATGCTATTTGCGGCACAATAAATGACACCAAACAAAAGAAAATGGTGCCGGGGTTCGAACTGGCGCTCCCTGTTTGAGAAGGAAGCGATTGTAGATTAGCATTTGTTTTCTATGACTGAGTTATCTAGCGTATTGTCCAACAGGGACCCACTGCGCTCGTACCCGGTGTACGGCGTGGCGACAGTCGGCAACGCCACCTCCTCCACCGAGGCCACGTCAGCGGACAACAGCTGGGGCGGCGCCTCCTCCGCTGAATATACCGCCTACGGCGTAGTGGTGAGTGTTGCTTGATTTGTTACTTTATTAGGAGAGCTTACGGCCTTATTTACGAAATAATAAATCCCCCCCATGTGAGGAGCTCAACGCTCTAAGCACTAGACCACGACTTGTCCTTCAACTAAAAGGTTACTTTCGTGCCAATAGTACCGTTATATACCTAAAATGACTATCTGATTTTACCGTCCCCTTTTTGAATACCTTCTCATTATTTTCCCCCAAATATCATTTAATTGGGAACGAGTTATACTTGACGGAATATTTACCAAAGGTACCTACAGGCGTTTGATAGACCAAGAGTTTTTGGTCACCCTAGAGCAAGGGAAGTAGACCATCCTAGAGAGGTCCGTAGCTACTACGTGACCCGGTGTTGGCAGGGAGTCACCCTACTGCCTTGCCATCAGATATGTTTAAGCGTAATAATTATATAAGTAGTCGTATGTAGTAAAATAAAAATAGAAGTTTAAAAAGTAAAAACTCACTACGGAAAACTCGCGCTCTAAAAAGTATGAAACAAGAAAATATTTATCTGAAATTCTTCCGAATAGGAATTTAGGAGTTAGGTGGAAACAGACGTGCATACACTCATATATTTACGTATATAGCGGTAAAACATATAACCCTCCTTTTTGCTATTTGGGCAGACACTAAACCTCTTATAGTTGGATAGCTCTTAAACTAGTGTCTTTCACTTACAATACGTGCAAGAAAGAGATGGAGCTACTTTTAATCGTGTCAAATTAAATTAGTGGTTGTCTGAGTTGGCACCAATGACATTGTCAAGAGTAAGTAAAAGTGCAGGGTCCTGAGGTCCTGAATTCGGTGGTGACTCGTCTAACAAAAAGAAACACATTCTGACTGTCCCAGGTTCAGTCAGGACACTACTGGAATAATGTTAAGTCGATGTTAACAAGCAGTGTCCCCTCAGGTGGCTGGTGACGAGGCGGAGACCCCCGCGTCCCCCGCGACCCCTGGCGCCGCGCCTCGCATGCCGCCCGCCACCGTGCAGTGGCTGCTCGACAACTACGAGACCGCTGAAGGTACACAACACCATTGTAAGCGAGACACTACGCAACATTATGCTACATTCACATTCTCCTCATGCTACCTTCTCCTGTCCATTTCACCTGGCGAGTATTTACAGTCTAGTAAAAAGTAACTGATTTGACTAGTTAGAAACTAGCCTATTCTTGTATAAGAATAATGTTATCTGAATCATAGGTAACGGGAATTGTGTTTCCTCCAGGCGTATCCCTCCCACGCTCGACCCTCTACGCGCACTACCTGCGTCACTGCGCAACACATCGCTTGGACCCGGTGAACGCGGCTTCGTTCGGCAAGCTGATCCGCTCCGTGTTCATCGGGCTGCGGACGCGGCGGCTGGGCACGCGGGGCAACTCCAAGTACCACTACTACGGTATACGAGCCAAGCCCACCGCGGGACACGACGGCGGACCCGCACACGAGCCCGCCAATGATAAGACCGAAGTCAGTGAACACCAGGTGGGTCCCGGCTTAGACATCTGTTAATGATAGAAATCAGAACCATTAATTCAACGTAATCACATCTTTGGAACCTTATAGGCAAAGTCCAATATCTATAGTCCCAATCGTTTACGCTGCGATTGTGATTGCAACAAACATTTTGGTTAGACGTAATCCATATTCTTAAGCATTGCAAAGACAAGTTAGAAGAGTTTCTTTCTCTATCTCTAGAAAAATATAGAATGTTAACAATTTTAGAAGCAGGGTTCAGAATATGATGCCATCCATACTTGCTTCTTAGGATTCGCGCGACCGCGAGCCAGAACAAAGCGGCGCGTCGCCTTGCAGCATCCCACACAGACAGTACCTGGGCGCGGTGACGCCCCCCGACCCACCAGAGTTAGAACTCGATGAGATGCCCGAAGATGTGCCTCGGAGTGCTCTGCAGGTGCTCAGGAGACATCACCGGTGAGTTTGTCGCCGATCGGGATGAACATAACATGAGCTCACTGTATTCCAATTTCGGTCATCAGATGAACTAAGTACCCATCACTCACCGACCTTTCTGTTAGACCAACGTGATAGGTAGTGAGCCGTATCGCCATCTATAATAGTCTAGCCAACTGTGGAGGTGTGCTGTGTGGTTGGAGTGAACACAGCGTCAGGATTTCTTATTCTGGTCACTGTGTTCACTAGAGCGTCAAATTCGTCCCGGGCGTTGCTATGGAAACTCACAGGTAAATGCGACAGAAAGAATGAATGAATGAATGTGAATGTGTCAGGTAGATGCGCGTTATTGCATTTTAGTAATACCAACAATTTTCTCCGTAGCGAACACGGCGTAGAATTCCTAGAAGCCGTGGCGGCGCTCGACACGGCTGGGGTCGAGCGCACCCGCCGCGCCTTCTGGCGCCGCCCGCCGCCCGAGCTGTGTCGCCGCGAGCTGTGCAAGCTGACGGCCCGTAAGGAGGTGGCCGACTGGCTGAGGAAGGCGGAGCTCGAGCTGTACCAGAAGGCCGTGGAGCTGCTGCTGCCCGATGTGCTGCGGCCCATACCGCCGCAGCTGACTCAGGTAAGGGTAGCAGGTTGGTCAAGGTATGGCGTTAGCGGCGGTGACAGCGCGCTGCTCCGTGTCTTAGTGTCTATGTGAGCGCAGGGTCGGGATGTCTTGCTTTATATTACATCGTTACTTTCACTAGATCGACAAATCCGCGTGAGACGTCGCTATAGGTTAAAGTATATGTACAGCTTAACATCAAGTGTGCTGTGTACTGGAACCCATTTTAAAATCTATGTGCGCGTTAATCTGAAAATAATATGATTGCCAATACGGATCCATTATACATTATTTCCCTCTCAGGCAATCCGCAATTTCGCCAAGAGCCTGGAGTCTGCGCTGGCAGCAGGCGCCGGCGGAGCCCCGGCGGCCGCGGCCCGCGCGCAGGCCTCCGCCGCCGCAGCCCTCGCAGCAGCCCTGAGGCGGTACACCTCGCTCAACCACCTGGCGCAGGCCGCTAGGGCCGTGCTTACCAACCATCATCAGATACAACAGGTAACTTGTTTATAGAAATAGTTCCTTAGTTGAGTTTTCCTACGATATCAAGGAAAGTGTTCCAACGTGTGTAATAAAACTAATAAAACACCCGAAATGATAAAAGCCTAACAAAATTAAATAGGAAGGACGTTGAAACCCCCACGGGGGTTGTTACAGTCCTACCAAAAAGTAGGCTTGAAATTTTTCATACCCTTTCAAGCAACCTCCTGTAAGGTCGTGGCCTTAGGGGTAAATGTATGGTGATTTTAATGTTTGGCGGCGAGGGTGTGCTGCCGCCAAGTTGTGGTGTAAGTGATGTGTGTCGTAGATTTTACCTGAACAAACTTTTTTATTATTATTATTTTTTGAAGTACCCCGCGAGCCACAAGTTGTAGTGTGACTAGGGATCGACGCGACGATCCCACAGTGGTACGATGGAAATCGTATTATGCGTCGAACTTCGTTAGCGCGTTCTAGGCCATCTGTTAACGCCATCTGTTGCATATGGGCGGAACTAGCTGGTCCACTACAAAAATATTTACGTCGGACATTTTTGCGATAGGTTGGTCGCTTTGGAGTATTAAGGGCGATAAAAATCCCCGTATACGATACAGGAGTATCATACAAATAGTTGTGTGTTCCCAGATGTTGGCGGATCTGAACCGCGTGGATTTCCGCGTGGTGCGGGAACAAGCCGCCTGGGCCTGTTCTTGCACCAGCGCCGCCACCGCGCACAGACTTGAAGCTGATTTTAAGGTATGAATGATTTCTAATGTCATTGTATTGCTTTTTTTTGTCTTTTTTATGTAATGTTCGGAGGAAAAACGGCTGTCAATTACACAATAACAACTTGCAATTACAACAACACAACAACACAGAATGATTCTCGCCTATTTATGTTTTTTGTTGGAGAGGGTTTAGCCGCCAAAAATGTTTCGAGGTATCGTACAGAGCATAGTATCCCGCTCGCCACAAGTTGTTGTGTGATTAGGGAAAAATGATTCAACGGTGCCGTGTTGGTAGTTGCATATCGTCGTCTTAAAGGTATCGGTATCTTTAACGGAATTATTATTTGTTAAATATGTGAGGAATGAAATATCGCGCCCGTGTGGCCGTCTGTGCAGGCGACGCTGGGGCGCGGCGCGTCGCTGGAGCAGTGGGCGGCGTGGCTGGAGGGCTGCGTGCGCGGCGCGCTGGCGGCGCACGAGCGCGCGCACGACTACACGCAGCGCGCGCGCCGCCTGCTGCTGCACTGGTCCTTCTACTCCTCGCTCGTCATCCGGGAGCTCACGCTCAGGTACTGGTACACTTTTCTGCATCATTTTCACCCCCCGACGCTCCTTCTGGCAGAACATCAGTCAGTAGGTCTGCTATACAGGCTGTTAGTGACATCGTAACGAATACTGATGAGGATGATTCAGACCATCTTCTTCTATCGTGTGGGTTGTGAGGTGGATTACCAACCCCATCAACCCAGGGTTATTATTGAGTCTGACATAGCTCATGTAACGGTTACTTACTTACATCAGTAAGTAGTAACCGGGACCAACAGCTTCCGAAGCACGGACCTTGATTCTAACTTAATATCAAATGGAATTTTCCGTCATGGCCTGAATCATCCCTCAAAGTTTTCGTTACGATGTCACTTATACCCTCTATATAATATCGTCACTGAAAAGACAAAATTACGTAAGCGCCAAAATGCCATTTAAATTATTTTTTCGTTGTTTTATCATACCTTCTTACCCATTTATCTAATTTTGATGACGTCAACGTAAGATTACATTGTTTATCGTTTTCTATGTCTAGCAATAACATATTATCACATGGATTGCTATTTTAGGATATTTTGGCGCTTAATTAAGTAATTGGGTCGTGTACTAGGCTCGAGATAAATTATGAAATTCTGATTACTAAATAAAGACAGATCTAGAATTAACGAAAATAATTTTCTTTTTCAGTTTAATTTATGAGTTTTAATCAAGAAAAACGTAATAATAAGGCCGACATTTTATCACGTTTTTCTATGACGTCACACTGTGCTATTTCATACAAATTCCGTAGTAATTTTGTGTTTTGACGTTTAGTAAAAAGTAACTGATTTGACTAGTTGGAAACTAGCCTATTTTGCCTTTCCAGTGACGATATGTATTTCGAACGGTGGTCCCCGTTGCAGGTCTGCGGCGTCGTTCGGGTCGTTCCACCTGATCCGTCTGCTGTACGACGAGTACGTGTCGTACGTGATCGAGCGCCGCGTGGCCGCGCACAGCGCCAGCCCGCCCATCGCCGTCATGCAGCGGCCGCAGGTACTGCGACACACTAATCAATTGCGATAATGCTGGCATTATCCCAGTTTTCACAGGGTCCGCTTACCTAACCTGAAAATTTGACAGGTCCGGTTTTTCACAGAAGCGACTGCCTATCTGATCTTCCAACCCGTGAAAGCCAGCCCCATATAGGTTAGGACACATACCTCCAAAATACATTTCCCGGGAATGTGACTTTCCTCACGATGTTTTCCGTCACCGCTGACCACGTGACAATAATTTATGATCCAAATATGAATTCGAAAATCATTGGTTTAGGCCTAGAATTCGAACCTGCAATCTCGAAGTGAGAGTCAAAGGTTCTAAAAACTGGGCCACCACGGGTCCACACTAATCAATTAATAACTAATACTACATTACATTACGTATATTGTGATACAACTGAGCTGTGTTTGTCGCAGTCAAGCCCTTTCAGGCCGAGCCGTAGGCGAGTACATAATGGAGCTGCGATTGTGTGTATTTGGGGGATTTTGTAGGCAAGATTGAATAGGTATTCACTATTTGAGTTACGGCTAGTTTGCGGCTATTTGAGTTTGTGTGCTCTACCATAGACCACATCGCTGCTTAACACCAAGGTAAATAGTGTTAAGCCGAAGCTCACTCCGGACATTCCATTAAAAAATCTCAAGTGCGAGCGAAACAGAGTCAGCGCGCGTCCCTCTTACTCTTTAGCGGCATTCATGTTAAGCGATTTTGCCTTTATTTATGTTACTTCATAACTATTGCTTCAGGGTGTTAGTGACATCATAAAGAATACTAAGGGGGGTGATTCAGACCATGATTCCGAGTTAATATCAAGTCGAATTTTCTGTCGGAAAATTATATATTTTTTTTGTATTTTTGTAATTATTTTCAGTTCTATACTTTTGCGACGGAATATTCCAGTTGATATCAACTCAGAATGATGGTTTCAATTATCCCTCAAAGTTTTCGTAACGATGTCACTAACACTCTGTATAACAAAAAGCGCCTCACGATATGTAGAAGTAATATTACAATACTTATTTATGATGCAGGAGGACGAAGAAGACATCCCGGAGGACGCGTCCCGCGAGGACGAGGCGGACCCGGACGACCCGGAGTGGGAGTGGGACGACGACGAGGAGGACGACGACGACTCCCAGGACTGCAAGAAGGTCAAACTCAGCTGCGGGTAGACTTCACCACCAGGTGACTATAGAGAAAAAAAAACATCTCCCTAGCATTATCCTGTTTTTCTCACGGTCCAGGTCCGGGTTTTAACAGAAGCGACAGCCTGTCTGACGTTCCCACCTGCGAAGGGAAAACCAGCCCAATACAAGTTAGGTCACATAACTCAGTAAATGCATTTCTCGGGAATATGGGTTTCCTTGCGACGTTTTGCTTCACCGCTGAGCACGTGATAATCATTTATGATCCAAACATGAATTCGAAAACAAATTAGACAATAATTGGTTTAGGTCTGTGCTGGATTCGAACCTCAAAGTGAGAGGCAAGCGTTCTACCAACTGGGCTACCACGGCTTCTATAGGAAATAAGCTCATCATCATCAGCCTATTAACGTCCCCACTGCTGGGGCTCGGGCCTTCCCTATGGATGGATAGGGAGATCGGGCCTTAAACCATCACGCGGGCCCAGTGCGGATTTATGGTTATTAACGACTGCTAATGCAGCCGGGACCAACGGCTTAACGTGCCTTCCGAAGCACGGAGGAGCTCGAGATGAAAACTTTTTTTGTGGTCATCCATCCTATGACCGGTCTTTGCGAAAGTTGCTTAACTTCAACAATCGCAGACCGAATGCGTTTACCGCTGCGCCACCGAGCTCCTCCTAAAATAAGCTCATACTATATCCCGAATAGCTCTGACTACCCCATTTATATAAAACCCAAAAAATTAAAAAAAAATTGAAATAAAATTGCTTCTTAAAGTTGGTATTCCACCTCACAACTTATACGAGAGAAGAAGAATTAACGAACTTCAGAGTTATATAAAAAACTAAATTGAGTCTAAATAAAAACAATTGTGTCTTTTCAGAAATTCGTCTACAAGTTAGAAGGTAACATAACAAACCATCGGAACGGAGTAAGTGAGTCTTCTTGAAAAAAAAGAATGTATTCTAGTGATACTTACTTTGCAAACACAAGTATCCACTGAAAATATAATAAATAATATTTATTTTTCGTTAAAACAGTCATTTTGACGGTCACTATTGTATAAGTAACTAAATGTTGAATTGAATATTGATGTAAGATGTCGGGTAAGTGCTGACTTGAAATTTACGAAAACGGTTTGTGGTGTAGATATAACTTCAGTGTTAGACATCGTGAATTTTACAAAGTGAATTTGATGTGGTGAAATACAAATACATACAAATGGGACAGACGGACAGACGTAACTCAGACACAGAAGAATATTAGTCGCGTACTTACAACGATGCTTGTTATTACAATCCTCAGATAAATTACACGGTGTTAGTGACATCGTAACGAAAACTTTGGGGGACGATTCAGACCAAGATTCTGAGTTAATATCAAGTGAAATTTCCCGTCGCAACAGTATGGAACTGAAAATAATTAAAAAAATACAAAAATTTTCATTCATTTTCACACTAAATTTGTCCTTAGAATGTTGGACTTATTAACTTACTTACTGACTATTGATGACCGATTAAAAATGAAATGAGAATGCCTTGTTTTACAAGGTTTTTATTAACGCCTTTGAGCCTGTAATAAGCGGTTATTATTTGGCATCATTATGACATAATATTATATAAACAGACTATATACGTCCCGCTCCTTAAAGAACCTAAACAACTAAATAAAAACTTGAATAATATCACCAATGAGGTAAACCTAGATCAGACTAGGGAGGGAGCGGAGAGTTTCCGTTCTGTACGTAGTATCATTCCTTATTCTGTGGTCAAACGCCTGACGAAGCTTTCGTTCCACACATCAAGTTCACTTCATATATAATACATAGCCTCAATGTTTTAAATGACTGTAATAGAATGAACCGTGTTAAAGAATTCGTGTCTTTTAAATGTAAGTTTGGACAACGCTAACGTCCAGATTGCCAGGGCTACGCCCTTTGAGTATGGAAAAAGGGTTCAACTGTGTATATACGCACCGTAGTACGATTTAGTCAATTTATATTTATGTTTCAAAGCACCTGAAAGTATGTATTTAAGACATACATCAGTATACCAAAGAACGTAAAGATCGCTCAGATTATATAATAAAGACATGTCGCAGGACATACCTCCATCATATCAGTCGTGTGATTAGTCATTTCTAGTTCCCAATAGCTTGTGTTGATAATGTAAACATACAGTTTACATAGAGAAGTTAATATAAAACATATTCAACATAGTCGTTAAAATTTTCGTAGATAAATAAATTATACGCGTGTATTGCTCTCGCTTGCTCGATACATTTATCATTACGTGTGCGAGCGAGACGTTTATAGTTTTAACATGTTTGTTCTATTTGTTTCTTCTCCGCAATATTTGTTTTAGTACTTATAACAAAATGTTCGTATTTCTGTCCATTGTAAAACTATTCGATGTTACCCTTTATGGCCTAAGTCACTTAGGATTTATTAAGTCGTTAAATATTAAGTAGTCACATACGTTTTAAGTAGTACATGTTCTCATAAGACAAACTACCAAAGGACGTTGCAATTTCAATATTATTCATAGATTTAAATTGACGGAAAATATATCAGTTTGGATTTACTGCAGTAGATAAACAACAAAATACTTTGAGCGTGTTCCTAATTGGCCTATTTTTATACTACCAGTAGACAAAGACGTGCATAATAATGCACTACATAAATAATAATTTATTATCATAATAATATATATCTTACCTAGTACCTATACTGTTATAATTATGTACTTGCCAATGTGGAGAACGTTCTACATTAAGTTCTTCAGGTAGCATACTAAAGTAAGTTACCGTACTAATTAGAAATACACGATCATAATCGACATATCCTCCCATATTGATATATTTTCATTCATCGTTATTCTAGGAGTAAAATAAGCTTGACAATACACGAGCTGTAGATGCAGATTTATACGCATATTCAATAATCATAATTAAGCATTTTCTATAATGACGAACGTAACTCAGCCTTGATGGATGCCTTATACCGTGTACCTCAAATTGCCACGTTGTTTGGTAAACAGGTTGTGCCGCAGCAAATAATGTTAACAGATGTTGTGATTGGTTTGGAATTACTTAATCTGTCTACGAGTATGAGGAGATTTTATAAGGACGTGTCTCGGTTGAAGATGTCATCCGCCGGGTTTTCAAATTAGGATCTTGTTTGTATGTTAAGTGCAGAGTTCGAAACTTAAAATTGGTAGACTGGTAATACCATAGAGCAACAAAGACCTCCGCGGACCGGAGCGAAATAACCACATTTTTTAATGTAAACACGTCCCATTTATTCGATTATCTTTCAATCGATAATTCTTGTCTTTTGTCATTCATCGATTCACTTTTTGAAATTAGATTTCGAACTCTGAAAAATAAATACGATGAAAACAAATAGTGATACTGTTTTACATAGAGGAATGGAATAAGTAACGGATATTTGAAATTCGAATTCGAATGTTTTATTGATAAAGAAATATCTTCGATCGAGACATATTTACGAATATGGAACTTAGATTGTATTTATTATATTGGCCATTGACAATAGTGTAACGTTCTCTGGGGTCCATTTATATTAAATTGTATACTATATTCACATTAATGTTGGTTCTTTCGGTTTTTTCAAATGGGGCCCCGGAGTCGGCCCACCAGTGCCTACGTAAATAGTTTATCTTTAAAATATAATAGATATCAGTCATCAGAAATGCCTTCAAGTAGAAAAAGTATCACACTCGAAATTATTTTTGTCAGTTGTTTATTGGAAAAATGTTTATTTATTTTTGCATATTTAGTACGATTCGGAATTGCACTAGATTAATAAAGTAAATGTCGTGCATTATGGACGTTACTTGGTGATTCCTCTTGGATCCGAGTAGCGTTCACATATAGATGTTCGCATATGACCATATAAATGTAATTTAAGTAAGCGGTAAGGTATTGCAATGAGTGTTTGGAATACAGCCGGACTGTAGCTAAACGTTCGACCACCTTTAGTACAACTTGGTAGACATTGGGATCACTAAACGCCTGAGCAACGCCTTTATGATAGGTTTAATACATTTCCAACTTTACTAGATGTTCCAAACCTTTTTTGGTGCCGATTCTGTCAGACGCCAACTTAATTTTAATCTATTTCGACGTTTCTAAAACTAGTTCTATCTCTGTCTTGCACTCATGGTAAGAGAAAGACGGCAGTATTTTTAGAATTGTAAGACTAAAATAAAATTAAGTATAGTTGGCCAGAATCAGAACCACAATCTTTAATGGATTGACAAATCCATGAATAACTCGATTAGTTGCCATAGAACTTGAATACAAATTCTCGTTTATTTACTGAATTAAATGTACATAATCAGATTTAAAGAGAGGAATTCTCTGCCGTTTTCTGTATTTCCGAATGCATATAACCCTATGTGCTTTCAAAGTCAGAGTGAACAGGCACCTTTTGGGCGAGCTCGCTTCATCTTAGGTATCGTCAATGCCTTTGGGGAAGTCTGGGGCCAAAAGAAAACCCATCAAAAGTAAAAAAAAACAGTCGAAAAAAAAAGATTTTTTTTCGCATATCGTTGCCTTATAGCGCAAATATCTTATCGCTTTTCTGTAAAATTACATTCTGACGTGATTTTACAGAAAATTTTTGGGGAACGCCGATTAAAAAGTCGCTCATTGCTTGCCAGAGTTCTATAGCAACTAGTAGTTTTATTACTTAGCTACAGTAATTGGTGTGTCACACGAGCTTAAACTTTTGTACCAAGTTAATTAGGTAAGGGTGTATTGATTTGTTCCATTATCAGATGTTTAAAATAAGCAACGAATTGTTTGGACTGCACTCCTAACGTTATGTTACTAATGTTATTTATTTCAGCATTCCATTTTATGCACAAAACACAGGAGTAGGTTCTGACACACATTTCTTTAATTTATTTAAAGCTCCGTCCGTCGAAAAGGAAAGGGACGGGAATCGTCAGCTTATTTTTTTTTAGGGACAAGCAAGGTATTCAAAAGTCGTATCATAAGTTCCTTTCGTATTCGGCGGATTAGAAAATGACATATAGTAGTTAAAAAGAAGAAGTTTATCGAAAGAAATGTTTGTCTGAAACGGAAACCAATCGTTTAATATCTATGTTTTGTTAAATGTAAAGTTCTTGACAGTGATGAATGGTGATGATAATGTACGACCTAGTTTGGAAAATAATTGCGAAACCGCCATGGTAATGGGCAAGCTAAAAAAATATTTGTTTAATTGTTTATTCTAGATATAGATTCGGAATTTAGCTTACAACTAGAATTGTACCGTCTTAATTTTCACCGTATTACCAGATATACAAATCCTACGCTTGTAAACTATCGAAAATTATTGTCTTTATTAAAAATTGTTTCTTCGTCGACGATGCTGCAGGGTTGAACTACATCTGGCCGCACCGCATCGCAGTTCCTGTGCTTCTATCCTTTTCTGACATAGAACCATCATTTGCTAGAGCGAGATAAGCGACTGCACGCGGCGGAATCGTCATCTGTCGCATGCTATACTGTGAGCGAACCGAATGCCAAGAGACCTGTAGCATGGGGGATATTTGCGGTTCCGTGTTGCTGGATGTGGTTGAACCCATAGTCTAGAATAATCCGCGGCGTATAAGTTGAACAAAAATGTCGCTAATCCGCGCTGGTAGCGTTCCTGCCCTCGCGGCACAGCAACTGCATTGCAAGTTATATCGAGGGCTACAGCAAATACTCGTACGATGTCTATCCACGTAGTTAGCATTCGCTGCGTCTATTGGTAGAAGCCCTCGATATAATTCGCGCCGCACCCGATGCGGTTGCCGTGCAGACCCTGCTGGTTGTCATAGTTACGCGATACCCCTCGCGTTCCTCACACCGCACTTCGAATTGAGATCCAATAATTGAGTCGTGTACTAGGTTCACGATAAATTATGAAAGTCAAAAAACTAACGAAAGTGTTAAAGACAGACAGATCTAAAACTAACGAAAAATATTTTCTTTTTTCTATTTAATTTATTTATGAATTTTAATCAAGAAAAACGTAATAATAAGTCCGTCATTTTATCACGTTTTTCTATGACGTCACTGTGTGCTTTTTCGTACAAATTCCATAGTAATTTCGTGTTTTGACGTTTAGTAAAAAGTAACTGATTTATTAACTGCGCATAGGTTGTTCAACTAATTACGCCGCGGAGTATATTTATATCGTTTGTTGATTCTAGTCAGTGTAGTGGAGTGCAGTCCTCGTGCCTGGGTACCACGTTAGTGTAAGTAATGTAAGATACTTCGTTGTTGTATTCGGAGCCACTCGGGTGGGTTTATGTCTGAGAATAAAGCTAGTCATGTGTTTATATTGCTGTTTTATTGGTACTGTCATAGATATAATAACCGTCTATGAATATAGAATCTATATCTATATTATAGATGGACAATCTACACGGAATTTTTTAAAAAAATGCCAATTAAAAAAAATATCGGGTAGATTGCGAGGAATTTGTGCAGGGAGAATAAATAGGTATAAATGGGAATTTAACCAAATTAACCTAAACCGGGTTAGATTCGGTAAATCCCATTTATAACTACGAATAAAAAATAACCCTTCTAATGCGAGATCAAAGAAAGAAACTTATGTATTAAAAAGATCGGGCAAGTTCGAGTCGCGCGCATCAAGGGGAATTCAGAACTGCGCAAGTAAAAGGAAATTCTAATATGTTCCTTATCCCTGGCACGGCCACCAAAAAATGCAACTTGAATGGCAGACCGACAAATTCTGATATTTGGCGTCAAATTTTCTGTGTAGTCAGAATCCCGATCCGTGATGGTGGCCACCCTTTGCGCTGGACTGGACAGATTCGGGATTGAACAGACTATTTGTGCCCAACAAAAATCGTGCATCATATTTTTTCAAAGAGGGGGTAACATTTTCAGATTCTGGATTCGGCAGATTCTGAATTCGACACATTAGTGGATAACGCATCACTACACAGAAAAATTAAAGGAAATAAAACAAAGTTAATTCTCATAATAAATATTATTTCAACATTCCGTTAGCCTAATTAATGTACAGTAGAGGCGGCCGCGGTAACGCACATTAAATTAAAATAATATTTACAGAGAAAATATGAATTGCACTGTCATTATATTATAATATAATGCTAGGATTAACGATACGCAAGTATACGACTTCGTTACACGTTACAGTACAAGTCATAGTAAACCAGAAAGCTGAAATTGCATTCCGTTATTACTTCTCTATGTTTAGTCAACATCCGAGCCGAACAACCAGATTATTTAATTTCAAACCCCTTACATTAATATCAATCCTACAAATAATTTCTAAAATACATGGTACATGGGCAATTTCAGTTTTCTGCACTAAAATATTACATCAATCATTAGAATATATTTCTTACTCCACAACTTGATTTCCTTTGCAATAAAAACAAACAATAACTATAGTATTAGTGCTACAATTGGGCTATTTAATAATTATAATAATTGTGATACAAATTTATAACACATTGAAACCTCAACCGTCAAATTTATACAAAAATATATCAATAAAATATAACATTAAAGTAAAATATAAAATATTCCACTAAAACTGCAACGTTTCACCATTATGGCAGTGTTAAAGTAACAACCAACACTCATTCGGGACGTAGAGCAAGCCCAAACCACCAAGATATGGAGTAAGTCGAAACGTCTATACAAAACGAAATATTAAAAAACGGCGATAATGTAAAAGTAACGATACCTAATACAAATAATTATAAAGGATTTCGCTGGTGAATTTATTGCTTGAGGTGGAAAAATAACGATATATTTTCGAGCTAAGAATAGCCGAATAGGATAGGCGGTTCCAGTTTCTATATTTTTATATAAACAACAATTTCTTTGGTTCGACAACTAGCCTACTTTAAGCTAACACGTAAGACGTTCTCCGCGATGCTAGCGTTAAACTAAGCCGAGCGATCTAATACTATGTGCCAAACGATTTTTTTTCGGAACCGACCATCAGTCGTGACGTCATGTCTCGATCACGTGACGACCACAAAGACAACCTGACTGTGCCGTGCCAACATTAGGAACTAACCTGAACAACTGCGTTGGCACTGCATGTTCGCTTTGTGGCCATCGGATACTTAAAAACCGGCTCTAAACATTATATTAAAATACGGGCTATTTCACCATTCTAAAATAGGTATATTATGATTAAAATTATGATCTTGAGTCTAAAACTCGTTGGACTTCATTGTTGGAATAAAATATAAAAAGATCTACAGATCTAAGCTATAGAATGGTGAGAGAGCCAAATTTAAGTCTACACAGATGGTCAGCTTCTCTTGTTTCATTTCTGAACTTTACATAAGAAATATTGCTATATTTTTCCCTTTCTGAAAGACACTAGAAATCCTACCGAATTTTAGGGTTCATTCTAGGATATTTTAGTCCGCGGAGGGCCCGACAAAAGTGGAAGGACGTACAGAAGGCCATTGTCATACTGGACAAATAAGCCCAAAAAAATACACACAATTATAGGCTAAAAGGCCAGTAGAATATAGGCACTTGAAGTTTACATTAAAATTGAAGTCTTTACAACTTGATTAACTTGTAAAGCGGCTTTTTTGGTGTGATTCTAATACCTCAATCAACCTGAAAAGGAGTAGCGTAGTATGCTCCTTGAGGGGAGGCATGTGCCCTGCAGTGGGACGTGTATGGGCTGATGTTATAGACTTGCCACGGCCGTAGTATTTGGCCAATGAGAGAGTCAGACCGATCTGTGTAGAGCTGGGACTATCACTAGAGTATGTACAGGCGACGGCGACGGTATCAGATGGCGAGCGCGGCGGAGCGCTTGTCTCTGTTCTTGTTGCGCGCCACTGTCCGCGCCTTACACGCAGCGTTGTTCTGTAGATGCTGGGAAAGAAAATAAATAACCATGATCACCCATCATAATCATGATTTCCCTAGTGTATCCTGTTTTTCCCGGGATCCGTTTAACTTGAAGATTTGACAGGTACGATTTTTTTACAGAAGCGACTGGCTGTCTGACCTTCCGACCCGTGAATGGAAAACCAGCCTAATACAGGTTAGGTCACATTATCACATACCTTCGAAAATGCATTCCTCACGATGTTTTTCTTCACCGCTGAGCATGTATCATTTATGATCCAAACATGAATTCGAGAACAAATTCGACAATCATTGGTTTAGGCCTGTGCCGGATTCGAACGTGCGACCTCAAAGTGATAAGCAAGCGTTCTACCAACTGGGCTATCACGGCTCCACTAAGCAACTATCAATATAAGAAACGTTTCTTTCTATCTACATTTATAAAAAATGTAATGAGGGGGAGATGGAGTATAACTCCCCGATCCCTACCAGTAGCTGTGCTAGGTTTATTTCACCCCTCCTCGTTTTTACTTTAGTCTTCAATCGTATGGGCGTCAGACGTTACACACACAGATATACGATACCGCTAATATGTAGTGTCTGTGTAAAACGAGGTATTTTTATTATTATTACTTAGTATCACCTAGGCTGCAACTGCATTGCACTTTTTTAAAGAGTGGGAGCGCGAACGAGGTCGTATTATCTCGCTCTGGCAAATGGCGGTTGTGAGGGACAGAAAAGGAAGAAGCATAGCGTGGTGTGCGGGCTTTATTGTATGGCGCAGGACGTACCCGTTGCAGCTTGTTGAGCTTGACGGCGGGCACGTCCAGCGGCAGCACGTCGGCCAGCCCCAGCGCGGCCCGCAGCGCGGCCGAGTGCGGCGCCAGCGTCTGCAGGCCGGCGCCCAGCGCCGCGGCCAGGGCGCCGTAGGCCAGGCGCGAGCCCCACGACGGGCACGACACCGACTCCGAGCCCACGCGGATGGTGAGCGACGGCACCTCGTCTTCCTGCAACCGATCAACAGCTTTTTAAGTCCAATTACAAAAGAAGGGACCCACCAACCAGCATTGGAGCAGCGTGGTGGAGTACGCTCCATACCCCCTCCGGTTGATTGAGGGGGGCCTGTGCCCACCAGTGGGACGTATATAGGCTGTTTATGTTATGTTATATACAAAAGAAGGGAAAAAATTACAAAATTTTACAACCGATTCACGGTTGCGGTTCGGGCTATCAACTCGTCTTCGGCGATTTATCAGACCTCTAGAAGGTATTTTGTTTCCATAAGCTTATTTATTTATTTGTACACAATAAAACAGACATAAGGAACATACAAGCAAAATAGACAGTTTAGGTAAGCTTCTCCTTAAAATAAAGTTAATGCACTGGGAATCGTACCTGTGTCTCAATACTCTGTCTGGAAAACTCGGTCTTAGGAGGCTACTTCTGCTAAAGTAAGGCCAACCAGACGAGATAAAAAACGTATACAAGCGGAACGTTACTGAGTTACATTGCGATAGCCAGGGATTAATATCTCTGTCCTTATCACTCGTACGCGCAGTTATTGCGTCAGTTGGTCAACGACAGCTGTCGTTGTGTGTTTCGTGGTACAGGAAAGCAGTCAGTACCGCAGCTGTCAACATTTAGTCCGACGTTTTATGAACAAGTTCATTTCTATTTGGATTGCGGTCGAAGTGATACATATTTTTTCGTCTCCGTATTTACTTAGCTTTTGTTGTTATTATTCCGTGTCTGTTAGTTTTATTTTCGATTTTTGCTGTTATTATGAGTAGTTGATTTAAACACAGTATTGACAACATGATTGATAGTTTTATCATACACACAGCTGACTCGGACTCTTTCGACGAATGATCTTTGTCTACAGACGACAGCAATTAAAATTCGAACTTTATGATAATTTATTCAAATAAAAAGGTTTTGAACCCCTGAAACTTTGTTTACATTTTTTATCTCGTCTGGTTGGCCTTACTTTAATTTCATGCCCACGTCATCACATACGCTACAATACGAACCTCGAAGTACTTGAGTATGTCCCTGAAGGTGGCCCGCTGCAGCTTGCGGTCTCGCTTGGCGCGGTACTTGTGCGAGTCTCGGGCCAGTTCCTGCAGGCGGGGCAGTAGGTCCGCTATGAGCGCGTCGTCTCCACTCGCGTCGGGCTCCGATGTACATTCATGTGCGATGGCTAGGGCGCCGCCGGCTGCCATTCGTACCTGGATATGGGAAAGAGAATTCATTTAGTTTTCATTTATAATTTTACATTTTCGGGTTGCGTTTCCGGGAATTCGAGGGAAAAATTGGAAGATTCTCAGATTACCCAGGAAACTAATTGCAATTTCCGGAGTTTTATATTCTAGATTAATCATAAATAGTTTTTATGTTTATCCGCAATTAATGGCGTACATGTGACTAGTCGTGATAAAGTTCACGAGTTTCATTATACAGACAAAAAAAAAAATACAGCGTGAGAGAAAAGGCTCGCCATAAATTCACAATTTATTTTAGAATTTTTTAAAAAGTGTAAGTTGTTGTTTCGGATCCATTAGGCATTATGGGTGACGCTTACGCGGGACGAATTTTCACGATAAAAAATCACAAAATAAAACGCACACGCGAGATCCGGCTCGAAGGACCATAAAGATGTACGGTTCGTACAGCTTTACTTTATCATATCTGATAGAGAGATGAATTGCTGATTTATTTATAGGAATTAAATGACAAACTGATAGAGAGTACACGCGATGATTAATCGTGAACTAACGTGGGTCGACCTAGATTCGTGATGAATGTGCGATGTTATGTATCGTACAGGTAGATCCTAGAGATTCCATATTTTATTTTGTTTTCGTGCGCCGTCTCACCGCGTAAGTGTGAGCGAGAGACATAGTCCGCGCTCTTCTTATTCCTTAGCAACTTACGGTAATCAGTAAGAGATGTTAAATGACTTTAAGATTAATTAAGACCAAGAGGTGATGAGATGAGCGCCCGATACGAATTGGTCTGGGCGGAGTGTTGTGGCGCGGTGCGGTATAGTACAGGTAAGTGTAGTGTGTAGAGTGTAGTTTTTAGTCCAGCCAAGTAGTTAATGCGGCAAATCAATAAGTCACGTCAAAAAAAAATGTGTAGTGTAACGCACCTCCAGGCTGTGCGCCTCCAGCAGGTCCCTGAGGCGCGCCAGGCCGGGCGGCTGCGCGGCCAGCAGCGCGGCGGCGTGCGCGGCGGGCGGCAGCGTGAGCAGCAGCGCCCAGCCGTCCAGCGCCGCCGCGTGCAGCGCGCCCGCCTCCACCGCCGCGCCCGACACCTTCACGCTGCCGTCGCCCTGGGGACGACGTGTGCTTGTAGCGGCCACGACTGCTGGAAAGCGCCTCGAGCGCTACCCAGGCGAAAGTCACGCGCTTCCGCGACGCGATCGTGATACGCTACGATTAGGGTTGCCTATCGATAGTTTTTAAAACGTTTTTCGTTAAGCCGTTGATCCCGGTTACTGATGTAAGTAGTCGTCACGTGAACCATGTCAGGGGCCTTTGGCGGCTCAATAGTAACCCTGACACCAGGATTGATGAGGTTGGTAATTCACCTCACAACCCACACGATAGAAGATTTTTTTAAAACAATAGTATCGACAGTTCTAGGCGGCCTATTCTCACCACAGTGATGTATATAGGTTGTTTATGTGTCGTTACCTTGAGATAGCTGCCACTGAAGATAGTCTCGTACATGCGCATGACCTCGATGATCTCTGTGAGGTCCTCCTCTAGTAGGTAACACAGCACTGCCAGCGATGAACAGCACTGAAATATACACATCATAGATGTTAATACTTCTTCTATTTTGTAAATTTGACATTTGCGCATATAAAATTAAGTGCGCAATGCAAACAAATGTCAAATAGCAATATCGCTTTCTTAGATGAATTGCTTCGATGTGGCCATTTTTTTGTGTTTAGTTTAATTTTACTAACCTACTTTAAGTGCTACTAACACCAATGGAACTCTTTGTTTTCCGAATAAATAAAAAAAAAAATGAACTCCTCTGGTCTTCTTCTACCATGCTCTGACTATGTCATGTGTTATGTTAGACAAAGATGGTTGTCGAGACGTTATGGTTACCTCAGTGCGAGCCTCGATGGAGGCAGACTTGTCGGTGGCGGCGGCCACGAGCGCGGGGCGCACCTCGCGGACGTACTCCTCTGTGCCTTCCTCGCCGATCTGAAAACATACATTTACATATACATTGGTGCTAATTCCTGTAAACACCATCTAATTTTTAACCCCCGACGCAAAAACGACGGGGTGTTATAAGTTTGACGTGTCTGTGTAAATGTTTATGTGTCTGTCTGTGGCATCGTAGCTCCCAAACGGATGATCCGATTTTAATGCGGTTTTTTTTTGTTTGAACGGTATATCAGTCGAGAGTGTTCTTAGCTATGTTTGGTGGAAATCGGTTCAGGTCTTCAAGGGCATCAGGTCGTTTGTTAAGTGTGATAGGAATGTTACACGCTCAGTTTGCTTGCAAGCATATGTGGGATAAGTTATTTTTTTGCTTTTTGTCTGGTTTTTCACAGAAGCGACTACCTGTCTGACCTTCCAACCCGCGAAGGGAAAACCAGTCCAATACAGATTAGGTCACATACCTCCGAAAAAATCATTTCTCGGGAATGTGGGTTTCCTCACGATGTTTGCCTGCCGAGCATGTGATAATGATTGGTTTAGGCATGTGCTGGATTTGAACCTGCGACCTCAAAAGTCCTCTCACTTTCAGCGTTCTACCAACTGAGCTACCACGGCTCGTCGTTAATGTAAATAACAAAAAAAGATAAAATATACCTGCAAAGCTAAGAGCGGTGCGATAGCGGCGGCCGCACGCCTTTCTCCATCCTTTCCTCTCCGCAACGCTTTAGTGACGTGATCTGCCAGAGTTGCGCGCTGGTTGCTAAGCAGGGTGGTTAGGTTGCGACGTTGCAAGGCGCTGCGCAGCGATGTGAAGGCGGCGGCGCGGGCGGCGTTGGAACGCGCACTCAGTGCGTCTATAACCTCCATCACTTTTTCCTCTAGCTTCTCTTGCATATCATCTGAAATAAGATTTATTTAGTAAGTTAGATAGGTTCATTAGTTTATATGATATGAGCCGAGATAATGACCCTAATTCCTGCATACATTATTTTAAGTACCTATCGTTTTCTTATCCACCGAAAAGTAACAACACATTATAAGAATACATAGACTGCTATTTTAGAATATTTTGTCACAATTTTTGCATATCCAGTGACGATATAGTATAGACAATGGGGTGATCACCTGACACCATACAAATTCGTACCAAAAGTGGCTGCAAGTTTTCTTCTGGTTATTTGTGGCCCAACTCACCTCGATAGGTACCTATCGGTAATACGCAAGTGCCAAACACTGGCGATCATTCTACAAAAAAATGTTAGGATTTGTGAAGTCGCTTTGTTTGTTGAGTTGTTGTTGGTAAGGTCGCCTTTTCTACCAACCATTTAATTTTAATACGTTTCTTTTGTGTTTTTGTTTGACGTGGCTTATTGTAGATTTGCCATAAATTACATTAACTATTAGGCCGGACAGTGGCGCTGAGGGCTGTATGCTGTAAAACAATAGGCCTCAGGCGTGTCCCCTGAGGCATGTTGTCTTACTACAGGCCCAGTTGGCCCCGAACCTCGGCTCAGGGCGTCGTCTGAGAGGATTATATTTGAAGTATTTATCGACGCTAGTGGCCCGATAGCGATAAGCGCGAATGGTAGAAATCGTTTGTGTGCTTAACGAGTTTTTTGTATTGTATTGTTCACCAGTCATTTTACCTGCATACAAAAACGACGGAACTGTCCACCTAAGACATCCCAAGTTTTTTGTCTTACCTGTATTATTATCTATTCGCAAAAATACATAACATAAACAGCATATATATGTCCCACTGCTGAGCACAGGCCTCCCCTCAATCAACCGGAGGGGGTATGGAGCATACTCCACCACGCTGTGGTGGAGTGTGGTGATTCTCAAATATAAGCAACATTTTTTCAATGCGTGAAGAAATATTCATTTTATTTTCTATAGTACAATAATACAGGCTAATCCCTAAACAAAGGACTCCTATTGACGTATTCTACGACCAATTAACAAAAAATTCGAAATATTTTGACCATCTGATAATACATTCTCAAACAATATCTTGTAACAACTCGGCATAATGAACAAAATGTTTACCCCTTAGTAATAACGATGTATTATGTATGAGCTATATAAAACTGTTTTGATTTTCATTTTCAACTTCAAGGATAAGCATCAAATTAAGAATTTCTCATACAACGTTGAATGCACTATGATTTAATATGCATTTCTAGATAACGGTTGCTAAGAACATAGGTTTCCAATGAGCTAAAATCCATTACCCTATACGTATCAAATGACATTGTAGTGTTCAAGATAATCGTTATCGGAATGGATACATTGTATCTGAATAGATGAGGAGTTACCTAACTTTATAGAGACATAAACAGCTTATATCCCACTGCTGGACACAGACCGCGCAATCAACTGTTTGATTGGGGGTATGGAGCATACTCTAACATATTGTTTCAATGCGGGTTGGTGGAGGTGTTTTATAGCTGACGCGGTTGTGTGCAATTGCGTTCCCGTATCCCCGCCACACGGCGGCAAGGAGGAACACCGTTGGGTTTTAGTGGGTATATCGGACCCGGGGAGTCCCACATAACCACGTCCCCCCCCCGGGCGGCATGGTATGCGTAACGCATTGCCAAACGTCAAAAAAAAGGTGTTTTATAGCTAGCAGCCGGGGCTGATAACTAAACGTCTTCCGAAGCACTTTATATAGAATTAATATGTATATTAAATTGAGTATACGATGACGTAGAGTACTTGCTTTATACATATATGGAAAGGCAACGACATTATTTATTCAGCTGTATAGCTGTGTGTACATGTGCAATGTCAATGTATTACAATTTCTATAATGTACTAGCTTTTGCCCGCGACTTCGTCCGCGTGGCGTGTTATAAAAGAGAGATCTTTGTGTGTGTGGGAGTGCATATCAAATTTCAAGCATTTAACTTATGCAGTTTAGATTTTTTCATACATTTTCTTTTCCCGCTAACTCCCATTTTTCAATATACAGGTATAACTAAACTTTATATTTACTAAGGTATTCATGCATGCTAGATTGAAAACATCTATCTTACGCGGTTTCGATTTTTTCATACAAATGTTTTTTCCCGCTAACTCCCGTTTCCGTGGGAATTTTGCAATATCCTGTTGCAACTAAGCTTTAAGTTAACTAAGGTACCTGTATGCCAAATTTCAAGTGTCTATCTTAAGCGGTTTAGATTTTTCATACAAAAGGATTTTTCCGCTAATTCCCGTTTCCGTGGGAATACCGGGAATTCGTTTCTTAGTGCACCTCTACGGTACCTAAGCTACGTCCCTTCCAAATTTCAAGTGCCGTTCAAGTGACGTTTAGCCGTTTAGACTGTGCATTGATATGTCAGTCAGTCAGTTTCTCCTTTTATATATTTAGATTATTGCTTGCTCGGCCTTGTGGTAATTAATATAATTAATACTGCCATATTAATAGTCATAACCTCACGTGTATAATAAAAAATATATTTATTTTCATTTATATGGTTCTACATTTGACAGGTTTTTGATGCCTCCCTTTAAGTTTTTTTAAAAGCCTGTGTCGGTAGGAACTAGTAATATTATAATAAATAGGATGATCAGTAGTAGATCAATGATTGCTATACATATGTATACCACTATGTTCCATATTTCCATCTATACTAATATTATAAAGCTGAAGAGTTTGTTTGTTTGTTTGTTTGTTTGAACGCGCTAATCTCCGAAACTACTGGTGCGATTTGAATAATTCTTTTTTTGTTGGATAGTCCATTTATCGAGGAAGGCTATAGGCTAAATAACATTACGCTATGACCAATAGGAGCAAAGACAGAGCGGTAAATGTGTAAAAAACGGGGAAAATTATTCATTTTTGAAGGCTTTCTTTGCGTGCGCTGCGAAAACGGTTCAAGATACACAAAAAATATGTATGAAAGAATTATTCCTCTATACATGATCTAAAAAAAAGTCCGCGACGGCATATGTCTATCTTTTAAGGTTTAGTCACAATGACCGTTTTTATGGTACCAAATTTGGTCGAAATAATTTGTTTAAGTTGTATCAACATAATAATATTAATCTTTATTCAAATATAAATATAAATATGTTGTTGGTTAAGAGTACTTCATCTATACTTATAATAAATCTGTAGAGAGGTCAATTCTGTACATTAAATATTTTTTCAAAATAACTATCAGGGGGTGATAAGTGGTCGATACTGATGCCAAAAATGCAATCAGTAAAATTTTTGTCTGTCTGTCTGTCTGTCTGTCTGTCTGTCTGTCTGTATGTTCCTTATAGAAACAAAAACTACTGGACGGATTTTAATGAAACTTGGTACAATTATTCTTCACACTCCTGGACAGGTTATAGTATACTTTTCATCACGCTACAATCAATAGGAGCAGAGTAGTGAAGGGAAATCCTTTTGTATGAAAAATCTAAACCGCTCAAGTTAGACGTTTGAAATTTGGCATGCAGGTACCTTAGATACCGTAGAGGTGCACTAAGAAAGGAATTCCCGAAATTCCTACGGGAACGGGAATTAGCGGGAAAATCCTTTTGTATGAAAAATCTAAACCGCTCAAGTTAGACGTTTGAAATTTATCATGCAGGTACCTTAGATACCGTAGAGGTGCACTAAGAAAGGAATTCCCGAAATTCCTACGGGAACGGGAATTAGCGGGAAAATCCTTTTGTATGAAAAATCTAAACCACTCAAGTTAGACGTTTTAAATTTGGCATGCAGGTACCTTAGATACCGTAGAGGTACACTAAGAAAGGAATTCCCGAAATTCCCACGGGAACGGGAATTAGCGGGAAAATCCTTTTGTATGAAAAATCTAAACCACTCAAGTTAGACGTTTGAAATTTGGCATGCAGGTACCATAGGTACCGTAGAGGTGCACTAAGAAAGGAATTCCCGAAATTCCCACGAGAACGGGAATTAGCGGGAAAATCCTTTTGTATGAAAAATCTAAACCACTCAAGTTAGACGTTTGAAATTTGTCATGCAGGTACCTTAGATACCGTAGAGATGTACTAAGAAAGGAATTCCCGAAATTCCCACGGGAACGGCAATTAGCGGGAAAATCCTATTGTTTGAAAAATCTAAACCACTCAAGTTAGACGTTTGAAATTTGGCATGCAGGTATCATAGGTACCGTAGAGGTGCACTAAGAAAGGAATTCCCAAAATTCTCACGGGAACGGGAATTAACGGGAAAATCCTTTTGTATGAAAAATCTAAACCATTCAAGTTAGATGTTTGAAATTTGGCTCGCAGGTACCTTAGATACCGTAGAGGTGCACTAAGAAAGGAATTCCCGAAATTCCTACGGGAACGGGAATTAGCGGGAAAATCCTTTTGTATGAAAAATCTAAACCGTTCAAGTTAGACGTTTGAAATTTGTCATGCAGGTACCTTAAATACCGTAGAGGTACACTAAGAAAGGAATTCCCGAAATTCCCACGGGAACGGGAATTAGCGGGAAAATCCTTTTGTATGAAAAATCTAAACCACTCAAGTTAGACGTTTGAAATTTGGCATGCAGGTACCATAGGTACCGTAGAGGTGCACTAAGAAAGGAATTCCCGAAATTCCCACGAGAACGGGAATTAGCGGGAAAATCCTTTTGTATGAAAAATCTAAACCACTCAAGTTAGACGTTTGAAATTTGTCATGCAGGTACCTTAGATGCCGTAGAGGTGTACTAAGAAAGGAATTCCCGAAATTCCCACGGAAACGGGAATTAGCGGGAAAATCCTTTTGTATGAAAAATCTAAACCACTCAAGTTAGACGTTTGAAATTTGGCATGCAGGTACCATAGGTACCGTAGAGGTGCACTAAGAAAGGAATTCCCGAAATTCCCACGGGAACGGGAATTAGCGGGAAAATCCTTTTGTATGAAAAATCTAAACCACTCAAGTTAGACGTTTGAAATTTGGCATGCAGGTACTTTAGTAAACTTAAAGCTTAGTTGCAACAGGATATTACAAAATTCCCACGGGAACGGTAGTTAGCGGGAAAAACATTTGTATGAAAAAATCAAATCTAAATAAAAGGAGAAACTGACTGACTCAGGGACTGACATATCAACGCATAGCCTGAACGGCTAAACGTAGGCATTTGAAATTTGGAAGGGACATAGCTTAGGTACCGTAGAGGTGCACTAAGAAAGGAATTCCCGGAATTCCCACGGAAACGGAAATTTGCGGGAAAATCCTTTTGTATGAAAAATCTAAACCGCTTAAGTTAGACGCTTGAAATTTGGCATGCAGGTACCTTAGTTAACTTAAAGCTTAGTTGCAACAGGATATTGCAAAATTCCCACGGAAACGGGAGTAAGCGGTAAAAAAACATTTGTATGAAAAAATCGAAACCGCGTAAGATAGATGTTTTCAATTCAATTCAATTAAATTATTTATTGCATTCCATGTAGTACAATGGGGTGTTACATAGGCATAGGAACTAAAACATGGACCCTGTAGGGCACAGCAACGTTGAAGGGAAGAGAGGAAGTGTGTATTAAAATTAAAACTCAATGAACAATCAATTAAAAAAAAATCAATTCAATCAATTGATTCAATCTAGCATGCATGCATACCTTAGTAAATATAAAGTTTATTTTTGGCTGTATTTTGAAAAATGGGAGTTATTGGGAAAAAAAAAATTATGAAAAAATCTAAACTGCATAAGTATGCACTCCCACACACACAAAGATCTCTCTCTTATATAACACGCCACGCGGACGAAGTCGCGGGCAAAAGCTAGTTAAAGATAAATCAGGCAATATTGGAAATAATATTAGTATTGCCTTTTAGATATTAAACACTCAAGATCGGCCTCCGTGGTCCAGTGCTCATGATCCGGAGGTCCCGGGTTCGAATCTCGGTGGGGACAAATCATAAAAATCACTTTGTGATCCCTAGTTTGGTTAGAACATTACAGGCTGATCACCTGATTGTCCAAAAGTAACATGATCCGTGTTTTGGAAGGCACGTTAAGCCGTTGGTCCCGGTTATAACTTACTGATGTAAGTATGTAGTCGTTACGTGAGTCATGTCACGGGCCTATGGCGGCTCAATAATAAACCTGACACCAGGGTTGATGGGGTTGGTAATTCACCTCACAATCCACACGATAGAAGTAGAAGAATACTCAAGATCTTTCGACACACATTGGTGGGTAAAAACATATTAACACGCTGCGCTATTGCTCAACCAGTCCAATTCATAAAAATACATGAATACCGTAATTTGGACTTCGTCCCAAAGCTATTTATCTAGAGCGAATTTATTTACTAACATGACAACACATGTAATAGTATTATCATATCATCCAGACTAATATTATAAATGCGAAAGTAACTCTGTCTGTCCGTTACTTTTACACTCTTAAATCGCTAAACGGATATAGATGAAATTTAGTGTGGAGATAGTTTAAAACTTAAGGAAGATTGTTATTATATAAAGAAAACATAAACAGCCTATATACGTCCCATTGCTGGGCACAGGCGTCCCCTCAAACAACCGGACGGGGAATGGAACATATTCCACCACGCTGCTCCACTGTGGGTTGGCAAGAAAAGAAAGGATATGGTCAATGAACAAGCTGATCCCAAAAATAATAAAACCGCAATTTGCTATACTAGCGTGTAGTAATAAAATGTGTTGACTGTTTTAACAGATGTTATTTATCCCGGAAATCACTCCTAAGGGGATGAAAAGGGGATGGAAGTCCACACAACCTATCCCTAACTGAATTACGTAATATTCGATGGAAATCTTGGAATTTAATAAACTACCAATAATTAACGTACCTATGTCAATTAATTTGTAGTCTGCTAGCACTTACAAGGTCAATTTGGTTTGCATTGAACAGTTTAATTTTGGACGTCAATCACCACAATTTGTGAATGGTAACTAAAAGTCCGTTTACCTACCCTGAAGATTTGACAGGTCCGGTTTTTTACAGAAGCGACTGCCTGTCTGACCTTTCAACGGCCCCATGGCTCGATATAGATCAAAAAAAATTTTCTTGTAAATTATATTCCAAAGGTACCTTTCGTAGTGGAGTGAAAGTCCAAAGACCTTGTACGCAGATACGACTTCGTTTCAATCACATTGACGCTAATTATATTTGCCCTTGGCATTCTGCATTCTGTACAAGATTACCTGTTTCTATGTCAAAAATAGTTCACTGATATGTTGGCGAATACTAAATTTTGTTTCTGGATTGGATTAAAAACCACGCAGTGAAAGTATTAACATATAATGAATTGTTTCCTGTAGTAGTTGTTAATATACTAACCCTAGTTTGTAAGTCTATTAATAACGTTAAAGATGAATAAGGCAATATTGGAAATAATATTATATAATTGCCTTTTAGGTATTAAATACTCGGCCTCCGTGGTCCATTGGTTTAGCGTTGAGCTCAGGTCCTGGGTTCGAATCCCGGTGGGGACATATCACAAAATCACTTTGTGATCCCTAGTTTGGTTATGACATTAGAGGCTGATCACCTGATTGTCCGCAAGTAAGACGATCCATGCTTCGGGAGGCACGTTTAGCCGTTGGTACCGGTTACTACTTACTGATGTATGTACGTAGTCGTTACATGAGTTATGTCAGGGGCCTTTGGCGGCTCAGTAGTAACCCAGACACCAGGATGAGGTTGGTAATCTACCTCACAACCCACACGATAGAAGAAGACGATAGAACTTCTTCTATCGTGTGGGTTGTTACACCGAATGTGTTTCTTTAAAAAGGCGCTTATGTACGTGGTTTCCACGTAAGTACGCTTAGCATTGTGTACAAAATTACTTGTTTCCATGTCAAATATAGTTTAAAATAGTTCACTGAGAGCAGACGTAGTGATTGATATGTTAGATAGACGCGGTTGCATAATTTCGAGGCAAAACAAATAGTTGTCGTCCAAGGTTATCGCGGTGTTACAAAAAATGATAAGCTAAATATAAGGCCAGTGGTTGGACCTTGGGATCTTAACAACGAGTGGTTCGACTATGAACTCATGTACATAAAAATAGGATCTGATCCTTTTGTCGAGTCATTGAAGGTCGTTTACCTGATGACTAGTGCTTTATTTGTTTACGAGCTCGCAAAGTCTTCCGCCTCATCTTCAGGTTTATGCATCAGGTAGAAAGTGACGTTGCACGCTAATAATAATAGAACACTAGACCGTATTTCTAAACAGCTACATCTTGCGAATTTTTTGTTTAGACAAATATTTCTTTTGACTTGAGAAGTATTGTCCTCTTTTGTAAAAGCGTCTACAAATAAATTTTACATAATGCGACGTTGGCGATCGGTTGGCCAACGGTGCCCCTTGATGGACAGGAAATGGTGCGTGAAGTGCTGACAACTGAATGTTTCTTCGCCACATTTTAGTGTTTATTTATTGTTGCCTATCAATAGGCACTGTAATTAAAGATCCTATGGGTAATAAAATAGACGCAAATCTTGTTTGCCTTAAATAGCAGCTAGGCGAGACTGAAGGCTGCAAGTTGTAAAAAAAAATAATTCTTTATTTGCGTTGTTGTTGTTGTTGTAATATGACGACTTATGGCTGTGCGCATCTCAATAGATATACTATCGTATATCCTGTATAGTCGCCTTATAGTGAAAACCACGTAAGCACCTTTTTGAAAAATCACATTCTGCAATACATTTTTGACATTGCAATAGACACTCTAGTTTCAATTCAAGTCAAAATTCGTGAGCTTAAGTTTTACCCAGATTGAAATTAATTGAATGAAATCGAGATTTTGTTGAAAATCACACCAGAAGGGGATTTTTCAGAAAGCCGCTTACGTGGTTTTCACTATAAGGCACCTTTATATAGAAGCTAGTTGGCCGGAATTTGCGGATGCCTCAAGGCCGGTAACAATGCACCGCGATCTCCGTTCTACTTTTCTCATTCGCATCCGCTCTTGAAGATTACTTCTATAATCAGTAATGTGCCGTTTCCGAGAATGTTCCGCTATCGGGACGTTATGTAAAAAGACTAAAAAAGCTTTATACCTAGCCTTTAGGCAGATAAGACTAGAGCACAAGAAAAAATTGAAAAAAGCAGCCAGTGTCCTTATTAGAGTTTTTGTTTGGTAGTTTAGTAAGAAGTTTTGACTAATAAGAGTAAAGTCTTAGCCAGTGATGTGCCGTTCCAAAAATGGCGCAAAACTTATGTGAAAAGAGCTTTATTACCTATCTTTTAGGCGGATAAGACCACAGAGTACAAGAAAGAACAATTTAAAAAAGAAAAATCAGCCAGTGTCCTTAAGGGAACATTCCCGGAAATGGCACATCACTGTGTACAATCTTATTCAATCTCGAACGTAATCGACGACGCGTCGCTCACATTATGACGTAACGCCAATATGTACACACTTCGTACATACTAAACAATACATTCGGACTGGATTATAAACAGTGTTAAAACTTTCCGATTTACTTTATACTTGCAAACTTACTAGAATATTACACGTCTGTGATCTACTTGGCTAGACAGTACTGCGAATTGTCAAAGTAACTTGCTTTTTTATTCAGAAATCAGAATCATTTATTCAACGTAATTATCAGGGATAAACTTGTTGAACTTGGTAACATTTTTGAATTTACGTCATTTCGCAAGGTGTTATGGCTGAGTAGAAGAAATGACAAGAAACTGCAACAGCAACACATCTTTTAAAAACCAATGAGGGTATACATTACAAGTTATTTAATAACTAGAGAAACACATTCAATACCAGATATTTTTATCATTCAGGTAGTCATTAATCTTATAAGCTTTTTTACATAAAGTAAGCTTCACATGAGCTTTAAATTTATTTTCTGACACATTTAAAATATTATCTGGTATTTTATTGTAAAAACGTATACATAACCCCAAAAAATGATGAATTTAATTGTCCTATATTGTATCTAATTATATTATTAAAAAGTATAGGCAATTAAAGCTAGTTCCTCAGCCAACTTAATAAATATATTATTAATAATAAAAATATATTTCAATAAGTCAAAAATAATCTAAGCAACTTTCTTTTGTCTATTGGGAATTTAAAAAATAGTTGAATTAAAATAGTAGTTACCTGTGTCATCATGTATGCTCTTGAGGTCGGACTGGCCTGATGTCTCGGAACAGTTGTCGATGGTCATGTCTATGCCGGCATCTTCGTCTGATGAGTATGGTTGCTCGGTTCTTCTGTGCTCTGAAATTGTAAATAGACCATTATTATGTATAAAAACAAGTAATTGTAATTTGACTATTATTGGCCAGCAAGACATAGACACTGCAAGAATATTATCTAGAAGAGAAACATGCTTTGTGTATCTTTAAAAAACAGCCTAAATAGTAATTGTAGTGTAAAATCAAACAGTATTTATAAGTGTAATAGCATCATAAACAGTAATAAGTTCTCTGACTGGCAATAAATTTATTTTATTCTTTATTATTCTTCTTCTTAGAAACATTTCACTAGTCATGATAGCAGGATTTATTTATTCACAATAAAACAGTGTACCGGGTACAGCGTTTCATGACCTGATCATGTAAAGTCTTAAACTATACTTACTAAGTAATTGTTAATTAAGTTTGTAATGGTATTCTTAATTATTTAGCAATAAAGATAGCATAATAGGTAGAGTATAGATGTTAGTGAAAAAAAAAAAATACATTAGTGACCTTTGGGCGTGGTGATATAACTAGTATATTACCAGCTTTGAAGTGTAATAGTAGTCTTGCACCACTTTTATCCAATTACATACATTGGAGAGATGAATAGATAGATTGACTCATTGCCATCCGAGGTTATACTACGACACAGTTATGAGTTGGTCATTAGGACAGATCAACACAGATAGCTTCTATTGAGATATCTTTTCCTGTATACATACTGTAGATATATTAAATATTGTTTAATGTATTTAACTTGTATGCATTTTACACTTATATTTCATGTGGTGTTTGTTGTTTATTTATAAAAAAATTAACCCAGTTACTCCTGAAACTATTTATGGTCTCCGGATTTCGTAATTTTTCAATATGTGTTTTATTGTGGTGCCAAAGTCTTCGGAAAAATAGTGAATAAAATCTATCTCTTCTGGGAAAGCGGGAAAATCATGGCCGTTTAAACGCCCAGTAGGAATATCCACTACTAACATACACAAGGAAATATAGCTGTATTAAAATACAATTTAAGTTTTCTTGGGCACTTTTATTTGCAACATAAACATTTTAACTGTAATATGATAATATTTCTACTATTCGGCAGTGTGATATGTAAGAAAACATGCTTTGGGGTGCAGAGAAACAGTACATTTTTTACAAAAATAATTAGTTTTTTTCTTGCATACAGCACACCTCAGCTGATTTTCTTTATATTCCACCAGATGCTCCATTCTGTCATAACGGGACGTTTCACGATAGTTTCTTGACGTTGGACGTGGACCACGCTTTTCCATTTTTTGATACGTCTCCAGAGTTCTCCAGTAAGCTTCTTGCCACCGCCCTGCGATAAGTCAGATGATAATATTCGCCACTATCAGCCTTGTACAACTGCCAAGCATTGTAAACAGCCATGTCGAGGCAATGACACATCAATGAAAAATACCATTTTCCCCCCTGATGCTGGTCCTATATTTTGGTCAGCTCAATCTCGATTTTTTGCCCCTCTGGGAATCTATGTGCATTGTGACGGTTCCTTCACTGATATTTTTGATTACGTGGCACTGTCACGGCTATAAGAGGTGTATCACATACGGTAGGTGCAGTGACATCTGATATAATCTGTTCTGGGGGATCCGCAGCTTCATCAATAGATACAATGCCTGTACATCTTCTGCTTGAGCTTTCAGCTGAGATCCTGAAAAACCCAACAATTTGAATCAATATATAAAAACTAATAAATAACTGTGTAATGGTAATAAATGTATTATGAACAAATGTATAACTATTTCGCTTACTAGCTTACCTAGAAGATTATGCCAAGTTACAACTTCTTCGCCTCCAGAATCCTCATCAGTTATATCAGCGTTCGCATTTTCAGGTGGTAAAATAGCTACGCCACTTGGCAATTGATCGTTATCGTCAATACACTCCAGATCTTCGATAATTTCAATCAATCTCAACGGTTTCATATAGCGCGGCCTGGAAAACATAACAGACGTTGATTCTCCTACTGGGCGTTTAAACGACCATAAACTTTCAAGATCAAAATTGATATAAAAAACTCTTGTAAGATACTTTATTTTCCATTTCTTGACTAATATGTACTTACGTCTCAATAAAGCTATAAGTAATAAACAATAATATCTCGAAAAACTAATAAAAACTTACCTCTTAGAAGCCATATTTCGAAATATTTTATTAACTGTCACTTAAAACCGCAAAATTAATTGAAAATAGGCACACAAATAGCATAAACAAGTTACTGTCATGAAGTTTAATTAACACTAAGGAGAATAACGCAGAGATAACTAGTGTAGAAAACATTAATTCTACAAATAATCGAGGGTAGATTTGATAAGTATTGGCGGGCGTTTAAAAGGCCAGTAGGGGAATCTGGGTTAAAATATCACAAGATTACCTAGCTTATTATCATAACAACAAAGCTTGATTCTTTTATTAGTATAATGGCTTAGAAAGTAACATAACCATTTAAGCTTAGTATACTCTGATTATAAGTAGGAAGTGACTGGCATCAACTGTGTGTTGTGAAAGATAATGCCAAATTACATAATGACCTATGTAACATCAGTTTTCAAGGCCAAACAAGTTTTGTTTTCAATACAAATCTAGTCCCAAATGCATTTCTAATATACTCTGTCACATGCCAATGCTAGCCACGCGCTTGCCCGTCTTTGTTTACTAATGCAACAAAGAGCAAAACCACATGGGAATAATTCACAATGTTATGAAATCTCGAAAGTAAAGGTTGAATCGAGGATCAGGTGTTTGCGAAACTATGAGCTAGGTGGAGCGGGCTGGTGACGTTTATAGCGAGCATATGGCAGGCTGGACCAGGGTAACGGCACGAGGGCTGGCGGCCGCGAGCGCGGTAATCGACGTGGACGTGTCGTGCCCGCGGAAAGTCCGCGCCACAAGGTCGCCGCGTGATCTCACTTGGCAAATTCCAGGTGTGCGCGTCTCGCCAAAACCCACAAATTCTATTTCTCCTACTCAACAAAAAAATTACTCACCGAATTTTCCTTTATTTTTCTTTCCTTTAGGCATGGTGACGGATGAAAGCTGACTTACAATAAAACGATAAAATATATTCACTAGATATTTTTGCTAAGATTCTCACTTGATCAAGACGGAGAAAAGTTCGATATATCAGTTCCTATAGAACGATTTGGGCACCGAATGTAACATAAAACTAAAATTTCAGAAAAACTTTTTAACATGTTTAACCGTGTAACATGCACACACGACTTCGCTTTTTTGCGCAATGCGCTGTCACTGCGCGGGAGGGGGAGTTTTATGACGCCATTTTGAAATTCCAGTGTTGCCATCTAATAAACACAAAGTCCACTAAATTAAAAAAAAAGGTAATATGTTGTACTGACGAGACATTTTACTACATATAGCCCAGGTCTGTTATTAAATAAAATACGAATTATAGGTAATTATGATTGTATAATTATTATTGATTCAATTTTACTATACTATCAAACAATCGTGTATTTTTATTTTATTTTTTGCAATATTGTACGACTACCGCATTGAAGGGTATATTAATTTGACTGGCTATAATATTCGAAGAAATAAAAAAGGTGATGGGATGACACATCAAACGCGGTAAAAACAGAGTCGAGAATTTTTCGAATCTATTGCACCAGTCGTGAAATATTGCGATACTTTTATAAAATTATGAAATATTTTACGTGACGTACTGTTATGTTTCATTATATCACGTTTTTTTTAATTAGTCATAACTGAATCTATTTGTTTAGAATTCTCGTAAGATTAAAATTTAAAAAAGTAATAAGTATATAGATCTAATTAAATTAATGTAAATCGTATTGTACAGTATGATAGAAATTATCATAATATTACGAATCGACTTACAGTACAGCAAAGACCAAGTAAATACTTGATCCTTGCAGTAAATTAAATCAGTAAAGTTCACCTTTTCAATGAGGGACTTTTCAGGTTACGTTCACTAAAAACAATATAGATGGCGTTGTACAGCTTTTACGTGATAATTACTTATTTTCTCATAACTCGGGTACATAATTATTTTAAAATACTATGAAATGTCAGAAGCATGTATAAAAATAATGGATGCTTGATATTTGGATCACATTTTGTATAGAATTATGTTGCTACCTTTATTGCTTCTCTTTATTTTGATCAGAATAATAATGGGTGGAAGATGTAATTCTGCCTGGAAAATTTATACCAACCCAAAAAAAGATAAAAGATGCATATGTCTGTTATCCATGAAATTAGAAGGTTAAACGAAGAAAAATCTGTATAGCGCCATCTATATTGTTTTAAAGGAATGTAGCCTGGAAAGTAGCTCATTTTAAAATTCAGAACCAAGATCCTGGTGAATACCTATATGAATATCTCTGTACTCATTATATATTTTTTTGTTGTTTGTGTTTTATGTGCGTTTCTTCCTGTATTGTATTTTTATTGTATTGTAATAAGTAATTTTATACTTATTTTAATAACAGCTTAATAATATTTTTTTTCACCTTGGGAAATTTGTGGTTCTGCCCACCCCAAAAAAGATTTATGCAAAACAAACATATAAGAGTACAATTAATAACAGAGAAAGTTTTTTTAATGGTTTTAAGATAATATATAATAAATAATTAATATGAGAAATTGGTGTCCTAAGTGATACAAATAGTATTGTAGCCCTTTGAGGCAAATATTAAACTTTCGGCTTGTTCCAGTTGTAGGTATTTATGCCTGCGTTTAATTAACATAACTTTAAAATACTAATATATTTTTTGTAATATGTAAAATTCTTAAAGCCAAGTTATTATAAATTATGAGGAACTTTGGTATATCCATTTTTATAATTAGCATTTTGAGATATTAGTTGAATATCTTACTAACACAATATAAAATACAGATTATGGTCAAATGTTCATCCGTAATATTTGACGAATTTTTTTGTTCCTGTGCTCGTTCATCCTTGTGATTATGATTTTTCCAGCGAGCCTTTGCTTCTTTAGATCCTGAGAGTTTTCCATAGCGAAATTCAGCACATTGCACTGTCACTACAGGAGGGATGCCTAAAAAGATCCATCTTGATGCTTTTCTTTTCAATGAAGGTGATCCTCTCATCTCTTCCACTTCGCGTCCATTTATGTACCACCGTAATTCAGAGTCTGGTGCACCACGACAATATGCTTGCATCTCTTCTTCGTCTTCAAATTCCTCTGCTAATCCTTCAAGCAGCGGTCGCCTGGCCTGATGTCCATGCACCTGCATATAGGCTGAACGAGCTTCGAACTTGTAAGGTGGCACGTCTCTTTCAATGTCACATCTATATAGTCCTGTGGCGTCTTCAGTCAGCGATCCAAGTTTGAGGCGACAGGCAGTGGGACCACAAGCCAGCATTTCCACTTTCCCAACACCAAGAATCGGGAAGGAACGGGTGCTGGGTGCAGTGCCAGGCCGGTATCTGAAGAACTCGTTGGGTCCTTTGAACCAGTTGAGAAGGGTGAAGTTGGCATCGTAGCGACACTCGATTTCAACTTCATCTTGATTTGGTGGAACTACTTCTGGAACTATGAGGTGGGTGATGTTGAATGGCCGCGCAAACGTTCCTGTAGCACATGCCAGCACGAGCAACAGTAACACGGGCATTATGACGGGAGCTCGTGTCGCGCGCGCGCTACACACTGCGCCCTCTCCAGCCTAACATGATCTTAATTAAGCAGTTTATTAAACTTCAACACTTAACCGGCGGACTGATCCCTCGTAGAGAAACTACCTAATATTGTTTGTCGATTTTAATGAACAGAAAACTTCGTAAATTGGTATTGCTGGGGGTTCAAATAAAATGTTGTCTTCTAAATAAGGGGAAACTGCGTCGAGTAACGCAATAATTTATTCTATCTCTTTCATCGATAAAAGTTGGTGGCGTGAGTTTATGTTATACAGAAACGTAGAAGCCTATTTTTATTACTTTAGCCAAATCTCTCCTTCGCTGGAAGCTGGTTTTTAAAGTAAACCCTCCATGTAAGTTTGAAATAATATTAGTAATTTAAATAACATTTAAAGTTTCATCCAAAAAATAATAAAGTCTTAGGTCCTCATTGGTCAAGCTGTAGCCGAGGGGTTAATAGGTGCTGATCGCTCGTTTAAAACACTCGGGATATATGTGTCATCCAATTTGCGAAATAAGATGTCGCTAACGCTACTATACTACCATAATAACAATAAATTGCTTCGTCATACAGGTTGAGATTGTTCCTAGAAGTCATAATATACTTATGTTATAGTTTGAACTGACCGAGTACAGTTAAGAACGATGAAAAATGATGGGGACGAAGAAAATAAATACCTAAATAGACTCTTAGAACTCGACAAAGTCACCAGAAGATTTCCTTACAGCCACACTTGGTGATGAAGTCTAATCATGGATATTATAGATCGATGGATTTGCAGGTCACTTTCATTTTGTTATGTGAATATTTTCTTTATTTAAATTTGACATGACCGACGGCGTTGGGGTCATACCGGCTATTTCTCGAGCGTGCCCACGCGCAAAGCTCGGAAGCAAGACATTACACTTGTATTACCAGTAATCATCTTAAGTGTTATCAGCCTAATTGAATAATGCATCGAAGTAACGACCGCTGGACTCATTGTTTGAGTGTATGATACTAGTTTTTACGATTTCTTTACTGTTCTTTCATTGTAAGAGCTACTGTGAGTGGCTTCTGTCTACCCTGATAGCGATCTATGGGCGACTATAGCTAACATACGTAAACTCACGCTCCTGATTCCTTGAAAGGAATAAACGTGGCAATAGAAAGAAATATAAATACTCTTTATTTGCTTTTGGCAGTCTTTCATAGGCAAATCACATACCTAACAGAAGTACTTACTTAGCTCAATAATTTTCTACATTATTTATTTATTTATATTCTCCTACATATATTCCAAATGCAATATTAACAATAGAAATTATTAATATTATATTTTCTGAAAAGAAAATTTTAGTAAGGCAGAACAGACATACCTATTGGCTGTTTTATTACTTATAGAATTAACCGTTCCTGACGGCAGGATGCAATAAAGACTCTCTTAGTCAAGAGTCTCTTGAATAAATTCATATCAATGATACATTTTGGTAAAGTTTAAAAGCTTGTTCAATTTCGAAATATTTACACCATTAATAATATCGATTTCACTCAATCATTGCACATCACTATTATTAATATTACAAATTCGAAAAGAGATCGTTAAAAGAAAACTTTCTAAAAAATCAAGTAAAATAAATCGGTTTAATATCTACCTACCCTGAGGGATAAAATTAATTAAGAGATATAGGAGGACATTCCCGAAAATTAACAAAAATGATGATTTAATTAGTTGGAGTATGCGGGAAATGGGTATGATTACAATTTGTGGTAATTTAATGCGGTTTGATTTGTCACGCTTTTTGAACTTTGGGGTGTGGATTAGACACGCTAGTTTCTATTATCAAATTGAATTTTTAATTTTCTCTTAGAAGCTTAGAAAGTCTTTTTATAACGCCATCTTTGAATGAGATAGGTTAAAAAGCTGCATTTCACTTAGCTAAGTTGCTAAGTTTTGTATTAATTTACATTCGTAACGATAGGTGGCACCGTTAGTTTAGTTAACAAGGGTTGTTTTTAGTACTAATAAAAATGCAGAGATGGCGTTGTACTTATGTACATAATACCCATATTTAGAAACAGGGTGGCCAGAGGTATAAGTTGATTGAAGATAGCGTCGACATGACTGTGTCGCTTTTTTCGCAATGTTGGGAGAAAGGTCAAGCGAGTTGTATGACTGTACAGTCATGAGCAATATAATGTACCCACTTTAGGACTCTATCGCACTAACATATTTGACATTTAGTGAGACTTGCAGTTCAATTTGTCAAAACAGTTAATGTGACATGGTACCAAAGTGTATATACATATTAATGCTCGTGACCGTATTTCGTCGGCGCGTTCTATACTTACCTGCTCTTGGTTACGTGTGTTGTATTGTAGAGTAGTTACCAAGTGCCACTGTAAGTGATAAAACTTGTAGGTACCTACTATTTCTTAGATAAATAAATTGATACAATAATCTGTATCAATGACCTGTTATGGCGGTTGCAGCATGCAGTTTTTCAATTTCCTTTGCACAATATCTGTACATTATTTTAAAACCATAACATTCTATAACAAAGTTGGAAACAAACAACACAGTCAATAACTGCAAGTTGGCATGAAATGGAATCTCATGCTGTTGCAAATAGTTACTTAGGAAAACAGGCATAAAGTAACTTATGTAGGGTTGGTAGACGGTCCGTTACATATGTACGATCACGAGCATTAATATGTATACACTTTGGTACCATGTCCCATTAACTTTTTTGACAAATTGAACTGTAGGTCTCACTAAATGTCAAATATGTTAGTGCGACAGAGTCCTAAAGTGGGTACATTATATTGCTTATGACTGTATACCCCGAACATGCAAAGCAAAAATATCATTCCGCCACCGCACAACGGCCTCCGTGGTCCAGTGGTTCGAGCGTTCGGCTCACGATCCGGAGGTCCCAGGTTCAAATCCCGTTGGGGACATATCACGAAAATCACTTTGTGATCCCTAGTTTGGTTAGGACATTACAGGCTGAACACCTGATTGTCCGAAAGTAAGATGATTTGTGCTTCGGAGGGCACGTTAAGCCGTTGGTCCCGTCTATTAGCCGTAAAAACACCTCCACCAACCCGCATTGGAGCAGCGTGGTGGAGTATGCTCCATACCCCCTCCGGTTGATTGAGGGGAGGGCTGTGCCCAGCAGTGGGACGTATGGCTGTTTATGTATGTATGTATTTGACATAGAGATGGGTCCCGTGTCCTTGTCCTTGTTCCTTGGGGTATAGAAAAGATACCTTTCAAAGGGCCCTTACTATTTAAATATGGTCCGTATACCTTAGTTAGGTATACTTGGCTTAAATTTATTATCCCAGTATTGGCTTGAGGATGGAATTGGATTGGGAATCGGGATTGGATTGAAATATTTTCACCAAACTGTGAATCACAACATTGAGTGAGTCACTATGCCAATTCAAATCCCAAAGAGTTGAGTCTTATTTTTAACTTATTTAGGGATTCGAGCTGTAGGTAGAAGGGATCAGGTACTTGTCTTACATACTTATCTTATTGAAAAGTTAATATAGGTAAAACATCAGGAAAAAAACATTAAAAGTGTCTTTTCGTTTATTTAGCGATATGTCTCACCACCTTTGTGGTCTAACAGAAACCTTGGTGAGGCGTGGGTACCTACTTAGTTCAACTTTCGATGGATGTACCTTTAACTACCTACTCCAATTGCTTTTGCAAGCTCATGTAAGTGTTTATTTAGTTCAAAAACTGCGTTTTATTTTATTTCTTCATTTTACATTCTAAATACAGGAAGGCAGCCCTAAACATACCTAAACTTATGGAAGTTATGGAACAAAGGAATTAATGCTATATGTTCGACCGGGAAATGAGTTTATTTGAGCGTAACACGCGGATTGAAAGGAAAGAACTATGTTGAACTGCTGAGCTGCAGGCTAGTGTTTATAATTTTGTTTGTTTTCTCGTGTTGTAATTTTGTAAAGAAATGTTGGAGCGTTTCTACCGTTAATTCTTCACAATTTAAAACTTTCACACCGCAGATAAGCAGCTATCCTTTCAAAACGCACTGAGTTGCGAAAAATTTATTCCGTCTGTCCGTTGGCAGCCGCATACCGAGTTGCGCCACGAAACGCCACCCTACGCCGCGAAACGCCACCCCACGCCACGCCAAACCAAGCCGTAAGTCATGTCCAGTTACTGCACACGACACCTCTTGCTGAGCACATTTTAATAACGCGATCGTCTGATAACTGTTGATTTACGTTCGTTAGTTGAAACGTAGCGAGATTGTAACTTGGCTTAAGTATAAATTCAATTCTAAGGATTTTTTTGAACTCGCTACTTAATTACTGTTTGAGTAAACGTCTAGGGTAGATAAAGGGATATTTGAGATGAATATTCGTTTGCGTGGAGTTTTCTCCTGACCATTAACTTTGGCACTGGGAGACCCCCATTCCGACAATTGGGTGACCAGCAAGATAAACATGTAATCCTAATCAAACTATTTCAAACATCACAAAGTGATTTTTAGTGATAATTATATCCCCATCAGGATTCAAACCTGAACCACGGAAGCCTTAAAGCTCGGTAAAACGCGGGTATTTAGTCTATCACGCGGAAGCTTTACCTCTATCTACGCCGATTGGGAATATAGGTCGTGAGCTTGTATTTGAATCAAATCAAATATACTTTATTGCACCGAATTAAATTTCAACAATCAGGCATAACACAAGAATACTGTACAATTTGGGAGGCCTTTTTTGTTTTGAAGAAGCGAATCAGTAAGTATATTATGGAGTACAACGCGTCCATGTCAAGAGATACTGCTAAGTTATTTTCAAGCTAACTTGTAGTTGTGGCTTCACTCCACTGAGCAGAGTTTATCACTATATGAATGAATGAACGGGGGATTAAAAAGGCCAGATCGAAGCAATTCATCTAATAAAGCAATATTGCAATTTGACATTTGTTTGCTTTGGTATATTGCTTTTTTAGATGAATTGCTTCAATGTGGCCAATTTTAACCCCCTGTTCCAAAACTAAGTCACAACTCGCGCAATAAATTCATATTTCCCTTACAAGTGTATCGCATTTCTTGAAGGCGCTTCTATCCATTATCACTTCCAATGCAGTCGTTGTGCGTGAAACACGAAACATCGCGTGTCCACAACGCCACACTGCCACAAATGTCTTCTACGGACTCAGGGCAATGATAATACAACCCTCTAGACTTCTTTCAACAGCAGAACTGGTTCTGCCAAAACCTCTGATAAATAGGTCAGATTTAAAATGCCACCCGTCAATGTTCGATCAATAGCGACGACTGCTTCCGTGACATTTCTCAGGGTTTTGAGTGAGGCCCCTGTTGCATTTTAAGGACTGCACAAAGCGCGACATGCTTGATTTCGGCACCAGCCCTAAGAAATGGGAGGACTTACACGGCAAGGCTTGTTTCTAGATTTTAGCCAATAAACTCGATGAAAGTCTGAAATGAGAGAGACTTTACAGCCATTTTAAAAGTTGTCAAAACGGGGGTTAAAAAGCAATCCATCTAAAAAAGCAAAATTGTAATTTGACATTCCTCGACATTGCGCACTTACTTCTATGTCAAATTGCAATGTTGATTTTTGGATGAATTGCTTCTATTTCTTTTTTAACCCCCTGAGATGGGTGAGCCAATAAGCTTGTCCCTAAGTTAAGTCTTTACTTCAGCAAGTTGCAGCTTCAGCAAAATCATACCGATTCATACTTCAGGCGTCTATTTGGTTGCATAGTCGATGTTGGTCCCAGTGCCAGAAATAAAGACACCCGGATATATCATGAGTGATAGCTTGTGAATAGCAGTCAGGTATTGTTACAAGTTGGTTATGGTTCTGGAAAAGGGTAGCGAACGAAAATTCTTTGCTTATCCTTGTAGATATTTTACGTCAAACTAATTTATTCGTTTTTTTTTATTTATTTATTTAATTTATTTATATTCATTGTCAGCATCCTCACTTTTGGTTTCTTTTATACAAATTTTGGATGGTAGCTGGTATCCTTGTTCAGTTTTAAAACTTTTAGGGATATCAGCAGACTCATAATAATTGTTGCAGCCTGAAACTAATTTTGGATGGTAGCTGGTATCCTTTGCTCAGTTTTAAAACTTTTAGGGATATCAGCAGACTCATAATAATTGTTGCAGCCTGAAACTACATACTTATAAATGTTAACAAATACTATTGTCATATATTTAAGGCTTATATAGTCCAAATAAAAATGTTATTATTATTTAGCTAGTAGGTAGTTTTTGTTTGGTAGTTTAGTAAGAAGTTCTGACTAATAGGAGTAAAGGTTATACCTAGTGATGTTCCGTTCCTAGCAGGAAAAAGCCGCAAAACTTATTTAAAAAGAGCTTCATTACCTTTTTTTTTATGGCTTCGCTACGCATTTAGCGTCTTATTTTATCGCAGAATTTTATAATTTATCTTTGACCTAGGAAACTACGCAATTGTTTAACCGCGTGTAGCGTTATTATGAAAATCACTGTTACCAACATAAACATTTTAAATCCAACTTCTATTTTTAAAATCGATCTCCAGGTGGTATTAAAGCGATCATATAGATATTTTCATACTCGCAGATTCCGTTAATATTTCAGAACAATTTCGTGAGTGCACCTTGGGCGTTTCCATAGTAAAAAGATAACAGTATGTTAGTTACTTTCAAAAACATGCTTAGCGGATTCTACTCTCACGAGTGAGTTTCAGAGCATTGGAAGTCAACAATACCTATCATTATTGTCATCGCAAAAATATCGTAGAATCTTTTACCTTTTTGTTTTCCGGTTAGAAATTTTAATGTTACCAACTTATATAAGTTCTATTGACTTCTGAAGGTCTGAATATGACACATATCGATTCTCCCTTGGGCTGTAGCACAAAAAGTTCGTACAATTTTTGTAGTTGAATGAATTTTACTTGCTGGTAATAATGATGATGAGGTTGGTAATTCACCTCAAAACCCACACGATAGAAGAAGAAGCCGGTAATAATGATGTATGTGGACTAATGTTATGTCACGCGTACCTTTGAAATTAGAGTGAACATATAGAGAGAAAATAGTAGAGGTCGAATCTGTCTCCCATAATGAAATTATCAGGCGTCACCCTTACAACTTGCGTGGCTTGCAGCTTGTAGCTTTGACCTGAAGAGTAATAACCAATACTAGTACTACTACCACTTACTGATGTAAGTAAGAAGTCGTTACATGAGCCATGTCAGGGGCCTTTGGCGGCTCAATAGTAACCCTGATACCAGGGTTGATGAGGTTGGTAATTCACCTCAACCCATACGATAGAAAGATTTACAGCAGCAGCTTTATTTATTTTATTTTATTTGTTATTTTAGTTTGGGAAACAAACAGTTGTGTTTTATAACAGATTTAAATAAGTAAGTAGTAGGTATCTTGACAACAAAACAGTTTCCACAATTAATTCATGCAACATCAACCATTACTATGCAGCTATACTTTCCACCGCTATGTACGTATGCGTTTGCACGAAGCTAACTAGCTGTTTCCCCTGTACTATGGCGGCGTTACGGCAGTGAGGTAGAAATTGAAAATATCGTAAAAACGCTCCGAAGCCGGCTCATTACCATTTATATAGAGGAACTTGGCTCGGCTTACAACTACACGTTACATCAACTTGTTTTCTTAAAGCCGCCTCTGGAAAACTTTGCAAATAAGGATGCTGAGTACTTACCGTTATTGATGGTTGTTGAAAGGAATTTGAGGGAAAATAACCTATGAAATTGAAGGTGTTGGGATTTTTTTGTCTTTTTTTCCGTAGGACAGGCAAAGGGGATGTAACACATACAGCCATTGGATTAACAAAGTATTTACATGAATTCGGGCTCGTAATGTTTACAGATGAGGGTAGAACAGACCTTCATAGTTGTTGGTGTTGCCAACACTAACCAGCTTGCACTAGAACAGCTGATGCGTGGTGAAGTATACTCTGTAACCCCTCCGGATGATTAAGCCTAGCACTGGAAGGTACTTCTTTAGGACGTGTTTAAATTACTTTCTGCACTAACGTAATTAGTTTCAAAGTAAGGACGCCTTCCCGCACTGCAGCATTGAGCAACGCGACTAATTTGAAGGCCACTGCCTATAGGCAGTGTTTATGTTATGTATATTAGGCAGATATAACTTTTTTGACGTGAGTTATTGTAGATTTGCCGCAGATGACATTAACTACTTGGCCGGATAAATGCGGAGCGCTGAAGGCGGTACAACGTTTAAGACAACAGGCGTGAGGGTGCCCTGTTGGGCGAGAACCTCGGCTCAGGGCGTCGTCTGAGAGGAAGAATATTTGAAAGGATTAATCGACCTTAGTGGGTCGATAGCGATAAGCGCTGAATGAAGCGGGGTCGGTATGGGGGTTCTGAAGTGTTTGGTGTCGCGAGCTGATTGGCCGCCTCTATGGCTAGATATAACTGGTAGTTATGCATATCATCCGTAAAAGCATTCTGGATATGAGGTGGCCTGTTCCTGTGTTGTGTACGCATTATTCCGAGTTCCGTTTTATTCTAACTCGCCAAACTTTGCTTCTCTACGTGTGTGAAGTACTACAGAATGGTGCTACTACATGGAACTAGGTAAATGGATCTTCTTTTTCTATCGTGTGGGTTGTGAGGTGAATTACCAACCTCATCAACTCTGGTGTCAGGGTTATTATTGAGCCGCCAAAGGCCCCTGACGTGGCTCATGAAACGACTACTTACTTACATCAGTAAGTAGTAACCGGTACCAACGGCTTAACGTGCCTTCCGAAGCACGGATCATCTTACTTTTTGGACAATCAGGTGATCAGCCTGTAATGTCCTAAGCAGACTAGGGATCACAAAGTGATATGTCCCCACTGGGATTAGAACCCGAGACCTCCGGATCGTGAGCCCAACGCTCAATCACTGGACCACAGAGGCCGATGACCGAGATAACTAACAAAATGTTCAGACAAATGCTCTACCATATCTAGGAACGCGACATCGCGGACTATGAAGCGCAGGATGAGTTTTCTAAAACTTAGCCGACTGTTTGTAATTTTAAAGTAGAGAGTTACACGTAGCGGCTTTTATGAGTTTTGTTGGCGGTTGGCTGCAATGTGAGTCATTATGGTGGCTCGTTACACATCGATCAGGGGTTTGTTTTACACAGACACTACTTACACATTGACATTATCAACACGCGCAACTGTGTGTGTATATGACGTCTGACGGCTGTCAATCACAGTACATGATTTAACCGTCATTACTTACTTAGGTAAGAAGTACTACTTACGAAAGATGCTTTTATAATAATCAGTTAATATTTATTTATTTATTTACCACACATATTACAAACAAGAAATGTTGAAATAAATTGGCTTTACACTTGACTAAAAAAATCACTAAACTAACCAATTGCATTCACATTACTTTTATATTTAAGCATTTAGCCTAGGTTTAATTATTAGCATGTTTTGATGAACAATCACCATGAAAATATTTTTTTATAGGCGCCGCGCAGGCGAGCCGGCGCGGGCAATTACTGTGAGATCAAATATTTGAATCAGACGAAAGAATGTCGGCGTCCAATTTTAAAATCTAAACTGATAAAAAATAAAAACAACGGTCCGCGCGCAGCCTTCACGATTCAAGTCTAAACTATGTTCGAGGGGGATGAGGTAAACCTAGCTCAGAAGCTGGCGGGGAGCGGAGAGTTGCCGTTCTATACGTAGTATTATTCCTTATTCTTTGGTTATAGTGAAATAAATAAACAAAATAAAAAAATATTACGGGTAACTTGGACCCAGGTTGTTAGTAACAATGATTTCTTACCACGAAAACCACGTAGAAGCCTTTTTGAAATATCACATTCTAATGTGATTTTCAGAACAATCAGAGGCACAAATATTTTTATCTACATTTTTCAATTTAGATAGTATCCTTGTCTATTGCGAGGTTTTGTTAACGAATATCACATCCGAATGTAATATAAATGTATAAGTATGTAGTGTTTTTTCAAAAAGGCGCTTACGAGGTTTTCGCTATAGGGCGAGGTTATAAAACCTTGGATTCATACTAAGTATATTCATAAAAATCTTAAAGAACTTCTGAGTGAAGCCAGTAGAAATGAGAGTACAAATATTTACCCGCTATCCGTTCCCGGCGGAAACTTTACCACTTTCCATTATCTTTTCACTCAGACTATCAAAAAAATTTGCCGCCATTTCCCCGCTATCTACAATTTAAACGTCTAGTTCACACACACATAAAGCAGAAAAACATGGCTCCCGGAAGATGGTAGCAAGATTAATTGTGACGTCACAACCGGAAGCGGAGTCGGGGGCGGATGTGGGTAGTGGGGAGACCGGATGTCCGGTGAGCGGTGTTTGCAAAGAGGAAAGTGTAAAAATGTCCTCTCAGGAATAGAGTTTAATCCATCCTCTTTCGGTGCAGTCGAGCGTTACATTGCATACTAGATGGAGCGCATACGTTTAGGACAATTGCATGTAAATGGATTCTGAAGCCCTCTATAGAGACTGAAAATAAATTTTATATTCGCTATTTTTCTTTGGTAGTAGGTTTGGAGCACTGGTAACACGCGCGGACTGCCTGTCTCGCTCGCAGGCACGAGGTGAGGCGCACAAGGTGGGATCGAGACACCTAACATCCAGCTTTTTGTCAGCTTATCATTAGATAGTAAGTACCTAAAGTCTATCATGTCAAAGAGGCTGAATGCCTTTTTTTGTATCAAAAATACTCTCGTGGATCACTCGTGACTTGTACATAAACTATACAGCGTATTACGTTTTACCTCATCATCATCACATCAAGAGTCACGCTCTTGCCGGTGTAGCATCCTTCATGCTACTTTTTAGTGAAAAATAGAGCAGTGGTTTCTCTCTTGCCTTCTGCCCCGCAGTACTCTGTCTGACGCGAGTGGGATGGCGCCCAGAGTAGTCTATTTTAGACCCGTACTAGGACTCCTGACCTCTGCCAATAGTACTGACAGTAATGAAGATAGGATTACTTACACAATATTTTTATAACTAACTATGTAATTCGGTAAAACGCTCGACAAATGCGTAATTATTAACATTGAAAGAACTGGAAGAAACGATTTTTAAAGCAGTTCCTATTTCCGACTTCATCCAAAAACACTTCCTAAATTCAAGACGGGATGAAATTTCTATCCCTCCCAATTAAAGTGGCCAAGTCAGCCGCGTTTCCAGTCCGGTATCAATATTACCCGAACCTCCCCTGCGACTAGACTGATCACTTGCCTTATCTCCCTCCGATTTCCCATCATTAATTTTTTGCCCCAGCCTCCTCACCACAGAGCGTCGAATAAAATGGTCTAATAACAAGTGATTTTTGATAGAGGTGTCATTAGTGCATCCCTTATTTTTCTGTGGCATATTCCTCTTAGAAACAAATGTCAAAGGATTCAGGGATTCGGGTTTTTCGTGGAATGGTTTTGACGCGTGGAGTACAGGTCGAGGTTACTGTCCGGCCCAGTAGCACATATACCTAGACAAAACGTCAAAAATAACGAGGTTTCCTGTTCCAAGATATGACTCAAGAATTCAGTGACTATTGCCTTGATTTTGTGTGAAGTTTTCGTTTTTCCCGCTTTCCGAACTCCTTGTACAGCAAGCAAAATACGCCAATCGCGAAGTCTACCGTAATTATTACGACTTCCGCCTCTAGTAGCAAACAAGCGCAGGTTCCGTGCTCTGTGGTCCTCACAAACATTTCTTGCGGATTGATCGAGTCCAATCAACAGGGATGACGGTCATTTATCTGCAGCAAAATAATTACTGCAAGCTTTTATTTGAAGTATAATATGTCTCGGGAGATGGAAGGATTTGTGGCGGTAGGAATTAGGTTCTTGTATTTTTTTTGACGCAGCGGACAGGCAGGTAAGAAATTTGTTATTTCTTTTTTAAATGTTTCTTTTTAAAGAATTTAGTAGCGTTACTTTCGCGCCTTGAATTTTAAACAAAAATCCTCTTGACATTCATTCAGAATCATGGTCTGAATCATCCCCCTCAGTATTCGTTACGATGTCACTAACACTCTGTATAATGTTTAGCACGTGCTCAGCGGTGAAGGAAAACAACGTGAGGAAACACACATACCTATCTGAGAAATGTATTTTCGGAAGTATGTGGCCTAGCCTGTAATTGGGCTGGTTTTCCCTTCGCGGGTGGGAAGGTCAGACAGGCAGTCGCTTCTGTAAAAATTCGGACGTGTCATTTCTTCAGGTTAGGTAAGCGGACTCTGTTAAAAATGTGATAACGCTAAAGTAAGTAAATAAATATATATATTTTCAGTATTAAGATAGAATAAATCAGCTATGTTAGTTAAATCATATCCCTGAGTACCAGCTAGTTGCATGCCGAATGCCGACAATTACTTCTGTGTAACTTGTAGAGTACTAAACTCATTGTTAGCAAACAGTTGGACAGACAAATATTATACAACTTTGCCGCACGTTCAAACTCCCGAGACATTTTAAGCGATATTAACTGTAAACACAGACAGAAAACTTTTAGAGGTGTCTAGGGCCATCATACGGACGTTTTAGTACTCGTTCGTAGTACCTAATTAGTACTCTGAAGTATAATAGTTGGATAAGAGTGCATTTTGGTACCTACCTAGGTACTTTAGAGAGAATTATTACAATACAATACAATACAAAAACGCTTTATTGCACATATAAACACAACACTAAAAACAATTATAAATGTGACAAGAGAAGTACAATCGGCAATACAATAAAATTACAATACAATTGGGGTTATTTAAATACTTATCAGTCTTTGCCCGCGGCTTCGCTCGCGTTAAAATCGGAATAACACGGTTTCTGTTTCCTAAATTACCAATTTTTCTTTGCTTCCTACCTTGAAAAATGCGTAAAGTTCCATATAAAATTTCACCTCTTTGGAGAGGATGCCGGCAGATTTAAAAAATAATAATATTTGAGGCCACGTATTTATTTATTTAGGAAGAAACCCGTATAGTAAAGGAGTAAGACAGACAGTCTGTCTCGCTCATCCACACAGGATAAGGCGCCACACGGTAGGAACGAGATTTTTGTATGGAGTGTCTGGGTTGAAAAAAAGTTCTCTAGTGTTAAAATGAGAGCTATTCTACGGCAGTATCTATTACCTATAAGTTTCCTCTGTTCTCTTAACTTTTACTTCTATGCTAATGGAAGTCTCGAAACTTGATAGGCAATAGAATACGAATGATTTAATTTGTTTCATGAATGGGTAAGGTTAAAGGTGAATTTACATTATCTACGATCTTATTTTTGCACCTATGCCAAGTATAGTTATCATGTCCCTTCCGATCATCACGACGGGAATTCAAATTCAAAAGAACCTCATATTAATTTGCCTAAGTACTTAAGTGTCTAGTCTATGGCGTTTCTCCAGCGCTAGTATAAAATAGTAAGACGGTATTTGACTAGATGAATTATAATCTAGAATAGAAGCGAATCATAATAGAATAAATAATAGAAGCCAATCTAACATGATCAAAATTCAATCTCATTTTTCTTTTTGACTTATTTTTGAAATTTAATTATGAATTAACAAAAAAACGAAACGACGAAGCCAATGGTGGATGCCTAGTCCTTTTGTTTTTTTAAATATTGTTACCTTATTATTCATTAAATAATTATTTTAGTAAGTAACAAAAAGTACGACTTTTGAGTGCTTTTACGGATGACGCCAAAGGCTTTTATTTCTATACATATTCCATGGAAAATATTCGTTTTGACGTTTCGTAAAAAGTGTCTCATTTGACTTCATTGTCAAATAACCCATTGCGCATGCGTAGTTTCTTAGGTCAAAGATATCAAAACAAAAAAGTCAACAAAACTAAAGGTGATAAAAAACTTTTTCTTTTATCTATTTAAAAGAAAAAAGTAAGAATAAGTCCGACATTTTATCACGTTTTTCTATAACGTCTCAGGTTGCTTTTTCATACAAATTCCATAGTAATTTCGTGTTTTGACGTTTGGTAAAAAGTAGCCGATATGTCTAGTTAGACACACCCCAATTCAAAGACTTTTCAAATATCCCGTCGCAATTTTTAACGCTTTTAAACCCACCGATCTCTCCGAACCTACGAGCACTTATGTTACAAATCTTCCAGTTCTCCAATAGAGGCGATTGCAAAGACTCTATAACTTGTGAGGATGGGTTAGGAGCAGCGATGTGCCATCCTCGGGAATGTTCCCACTTTTGGAATGTTCCCGGCAGTAAATAGGTGCAAAAAAATTATTTGTACGCGTATGTATGTCTATCTATATAATATTATACGTTGAAAGTCTCTCTTGTCACGTAGGTCAGCTGGAAGAAATCTCTTTGTTTAGAGATAAGCTTGCCTGTACTATCTGTTTTCTTTGTATGTTTCTTGCGTCTGTTTCATTGTGTACAAAATAAATAAATAAATAAAATTTATAAAAAGCACAATATTACCTAATTTTTGAGGAGCTCGGTGGCGCAGCGGTTAACGCGCTCGGTCTGCGATTGTTGAAGTTAAGCAACTTTCGCAAAGGCCGGTCATAGGATGGGTGACCACAAAAAAAAAGGTTTTCATCTCAAGCTCCTCCGTGCTGCATTAGCAGTCGTTAATAAACACCAATCCGCACTGGGCCCGCGTGGTGGTTTAAGGCCCGATCTCCCTATCTATCCATAGGGAAGGCCCGTGCCCCAGCAGTGGGGACGTTAATGGGCTGATGATGACCCAACTTTTAGGCAGATAAAATCAGAGTACAAGAAAGAACAATTTGAAAAAGGACTCGCTTTCCTTTTTCAACAGGAATATTCCCATTTGGGATATTCCCATTTGGGAATATTCCCGGGATCGGCACATCACTGGAGGAGCGGGCAGTGGTATAAATTGTTGGGGCTGGGCGCTGATTGCAGTCTGGTTGGCAAGGACTCCGACAGATTTGTATGGCGCCGAGGATATGAGCCTCGATTTAGATGCAGCCATTTAGTACGAGTACTTATGTAGTTTTGGCGGCAAGGATGTGCTGCCGCCAAAGGATGTTTTCGGGGTACCGAACAGAGGATAGTACCCCGCTAGCCACAAGTTAGTAGTGTGACTAGGGATTAGTGATGGGCAGGGAAAGAAAAAATTGGGTGGGAAAGAAAAAATATCGGGAAAATATGGGAAAATAAAATAAACACCCGAAAAATTCCCGAATCATGGGAAAATATTTTTTATTTAATTATTTTTAATCTTATTATTATTTGTATGTCGTTTCCATGTCTCGGGTCGGGTCTGTCATGGAGTCCCGGACTTTTGGAAGGCGTGCGTGGGGCCGAAGCCAACACGTAGAGGCCCCTTAAGACAATTTACTCTAAATGTGTTGTGACACCAACCGGCGATTATCCCTGTATGCACTATGGGAGTGCACCCAAAGACAATCCCTGGTTCGTGTAGGACTATTGCAGATTATGGGAACAAAAGGAACTGGGCTGTTGGGTTGGGGATTAGTGAACCTATATACTGGGGCTATGGGGGACTATGGCGCCTGCTCGACCAATGTTAATAACAGAGATACATTGGGCAGGCGGTGACTCGTCACTCACTGGTTGGGCCACCTATCTAGCCGACGCGACTGGACGGCAAGGCAGCAACATGGTTGTGAGCATCTCAGGGTGTCAAGAGGTGTACACCGCTTTCTGCGAGGCGGTTTACCCGCCTTACCAACTCGCGACTTATGCATCTTTCACTTCCACCCTGCGAGCGTATAGCTCTAACGCCCCACTCTGGCTGGCCAATGAAGTCAAGCCAGAGGTGAGAGTCCTGCGGCCCCCGCTAAGGTCCACTCCGGCCAGCCAGTACTGTCACCATCTTTGTTGCTCTTCTTTGGACTCTATCTAGTAGTGCAATGTCTTTCCGATAGTAAAGTCTCCATATTTGAAACCCATGTTCTAACAGCGGTTTGACGTAAGTAAGTTTTGTAAAGCCTAAGAAACAATTCCGTATCTATATGATAAAAAGCTTTTCTAATTATGTATAAGAGGGAGTTATCCTTCTTAATGATTCCAATAATGTGTTCGTCCCACTTTAGATTATGTGTTATCGTTATGCCAAGGTCCTTTTGTTTTTTAACACACTCGAGAGGTTTTGAGTCAATGGTGTAACTCAACGTGGGGTGGTTACTGCCAACATGCAACACAGTGCATTTGTCTACGTTTAATGTGATTAGCCAATCTCGGGTCCAAGCCATTACTCTATCAAGATCATCTTGGATTATATTATGGCTAATAAGTGGATTCCCTGTTATTTTCGTGTCATGTGCAAAGAGTGATATATCAGACATTATACCATGTTTAAGATCTGTAAGGTAGATACTGAATAAAATAGGTCCTAACACCGATCCCTGCGGCACACCGCTGAGGACTTTTCTGGGAACAGAGTATGATTCTCCGATGCGCACAGAGAATGTGCGATTTGACAGGAAGTCTTCAATCCACTTCACGACATTGCCTCTGATTCCAAAGGGCTCTAATTTAGCAATCAATGGTGTGACAGGAACTCGATCAAAAGCTTTTTCATAGTTCAAGTAAATAATATCTGTAGGTATTCGTGCCTCCCAATTTCTTGCACAAAACCATGTTGCTCCTCGATGATGACATTCTCTCGTGCCAAAAGCATCCTATATATCCTATAATATGTAGATATCTTTGCATGGAATTATTAAAATCGAACATTCCATTCAAAATATATTACAAAGGAGATCATCGGCTTTCCATACTTTGGCCGGCCCAAATTTGAAAGTGCCGGTCAGAGAAAAAAATGTGTCAAACCTTTCGAGTAGATTGTTTTGAACATTTTTTACTATGATACCAGACGTGTATGACCATTAGTTTGGCTTTAATTGTATTTTAAAAATCTTCTATGACCAATATTTGGACTTTCAGTTTTGGTTAATATGTTAAAATGCCGGCCATCGAAAAAAATACGTCGAATCTGTCTAATAGTTGCTTTTCAATATTTTTTAATAACACCAAACATCTATGACCATTATTTTGACTTTTATTGGAATTTACGTTTTAGTTTAAATATGAAAAATGCCGACCAGCAAAAATATCATGTTGAGAGTATCGAGTAGATGTCTGTTAACATTTTTTTCTATAGCGCCAAACTTGTATGACCTTTTTTTAGATTTGCCGCAGATGGCATTAACTACTTGGCCGGACAAAAACTTGTATGACCATTAGTTTAGCTTTTAGTGTATTTTAAAAATCTTGATTTCTTATTTATTTTGTATGAAAATAAAGTGCTTTGGGTAAAAAATGCGGTACGGCGGATTACAAAGGACCTTTAGAACATTTAATAATCTGGCGCAAAACATTTTTGACCGTTTTCTTGACTTTTTATTCGTCTCTCTTTCCGTTTTGGTTCAAATGGGAAAATGTCAGCCAGCGAAACAAAATAAGTCAAATCTTTTGGTAAACGACTTGAACGACGTATTTTTACTATACTACTAAATGTCGACTTTGGCTTTTATTGGACTTTTAAAAAAAACTTTTTTCATACATTTTAACAATGACAACAAGCAGAGCTTTCCCAATGACTAGTTATTAGTCAGATAAATACTTTGTGTTTTTGTTTTGTGTGTTGTTAGGTGAACTTCTATATTAATACTATCTGATTTGAGATATGACGTTGGCTGTAGTTTTTGCATTCGACTCAACGTTACAGCCTAAGTTTAGGTTGAATTATGGTATTGATTCACCTTGACTGTAAATGGTTACCATCCTCCAAAGATAAGCTTGCCATCTAGTGACGAAACTCGTATATTGGCATGACGTCTGTAGTATCTGTTAGGGAAAACAGGAGTCGGGTAGTTGTACTTTGCAAGTATGCCTATCACAATGTCCTGGTGCTACTCGGCCGATAACATAGTAGGTACCTCTATCACCCCACTGTTTATTCCTTGTATACACTTTTCTTTAAAAAAAGTAGTTTCTTAAGCGTGTATCACCATCAGGTAAGGTAGTGGTCAAACGCAAACCTATTTTTCAAAAGACGACCACCATATTACGCCTTTAGCAAGATAGTTCCATTATCCGTAGATAAAACTTTTTTTTGACTTTTGGAAAAGCGAATTAAGTTCAAAATATTGGTCATAGTCGTTTAATGCCATAGTAATAAACATTCTGACGATCCTTTAAATAACGCGCCTGTTATATTTTATTTTTATACAAAATGAATCAAAAATCAAGTTTTTTTTAAATCCAACAAAAGCCAAACTAATTAATGGTCATACACATTTTTGTCATAGTGAATAAATAATGTTTACAGGTATCTTCTCGATAGCTTTGACATGTGTTTTTTGCTGACCGGCACTTTTCACACAGAAACTATAACGTAAAGTCCAACAAAAGTCAAAATAATGGTCATAGATGTTTGGTGCCCTAATAATAAATGGTCAAATGGTTCTAACGGGATATACAAATATTGTTTCATGGCCGGCATTTCACATTTTCACCAAAAATGTATGAAAATTCAGTTTTTTTAATTCGAATAAAACCGAAAATATTGACCCTACAGCTTTGGTGCCATAGTAATAAATGCTCAGACGGATAAGTTCTAAGGATATATACCATTATTGTTACTTGGCCCGCACTTTACATTTTCACCAAAAATGTATGAAAAATACAGTTTTTTAAAATCGAATAAAACCGAAGACATTGACCCTACAGCTTTGGTGCCATAGTAATAAATGCTCATATGGATAAGATCTAACGGAATATAGCAAAATTATTTTTTGGCCGGCACTTTGACTTCTAGGCCGAAATCCGATGATCTCCTTTAAGTTTTTTAAGAGTTCATACGACACTACGACAGAAGATAAATTGGGCATAAGTAGGCATACCTTATATTTAAATGGTCTTTGTTGGAAATCCTTACTTTTAATACAAATATATGCGATAAAAAATATTTTCCCTTGAAATGGGAATTTTTCGGGTTTTTTCCCTCAGAATTGGGAAAATTCCCAAAACGCGGGAATTTTCCGGGTAAGAACCCAACACTACTAGGGATCGACGATCCAATAGTGTTGTTGTTGGAAGTTGTATATATGCGTCTTGCCGTGAAAACTTCGATACCGCGTTTCACGACCGCTTGAAGACCGCATTATTGAATGTGGCGCCATCTGTTGCATGTGAGCGGAACTAGGTGGCCAACTAGTTGGGTCCGCTACATCGTGATTCCGGTTTTTTATTATGATTTTTGAAAACGCTAACTGACTTGTAGGTATTAAATTTAAACTTATAATTTCTATCTGTGGTCACTGTCATCCTGTGGTATACTGGCTTGCTTCTCAAACGGGGACCGCCGGTTCGATCCGTGGTACCGGACTTGCAGTGAGTTATTAATTTATTTCACTAACACAGCAACTTCCGCAAAGGCCGGTCATAGGATGGGTGACCACAAAAAAAAAGTTTTCATCTCGAGCTCCTCCGTGCTTTGGAAGGCACGTTAAGCCGTTGGTCCCGGCTGCATTAGCAATCGTTAATAACCATCAATCCGCACTGGGCCCGCGTGATGGTTTAAGGCCCGATCTCCCTATCCATCCATAGGGAAGGCCCGTGCCCCAGCAGTGGGGACGTTAATGGGCTGATGATGATGAACACAGTAAAACACCTCCGGAGGTCCCGGGTTCGAATCCCGGTGGGAAAATATCACAAAAACTACTTTGTGTTCCCTAGTTTGGTTAGGACATTACAGGCTGATCACCTGATTGTCCGAAAGTAAAATGATCCGTGCTTCAGGAGGCATGTTAAGCCGTTGGTCCCGGTTACAACTTGCTGATGTAAGTGAGTAGTCGTTGCATGAGTCATGACAGGGGCCTTTGGCGGCTCAATGGTAACCCTGACGCCAGGGTTGTTGAGGTTGGTAATCCACCTCACAACCCACACGAGAGAAAGTAAAATACATAATAAATAAATAAATATATCTTTATTTCAGGCTCAGACCCATAGAATTACAATTAAAATGATAAAGAAAATAAAAGATAGAGTAAAATTGTAAAAATAAAATAAAATTGCATTAAAACTAAAATACCTATTCAACTGTAAATTTTAAATTACAAGATTATCATTGTCAAAATCTTAAGTTGTCCTTCTGAGTGCGGTGCAACATCGTCCAGTGTCTTAGAAACACGTTAACGCAACGCACGCGAACGTGTAACGTAGTAACACCTCCACCAACCCGCAGTGGAGCAGGGGCGGGCTTTGCCCAGCAGTAGGACGTATATAGGCTGTTTATGTTAAGCTACTAAAAATCTGGTTATATAGTCTTTGAGAAATCTACAAACTATACGTATACAGGGTGTTAGTGACATCGTAATGAATACTCAGGGGGATTATTCAGACCATGATTCTGAGTTAATATCAAGTGGAATTTTTCGTCGCAAAATTCATGATTTTTTTTAGTTTTTTTAAAATTATTTTCAATTCTATAATTTTGCGATGAAAAATTCCACTTGATATTAACTCAGAATAATCAGCTGAATCATCCCCCTCAGTATTCGTTACGATGTCACTTACACCCCACACAAGTACATATACGGTAGCCATACAAGTAGGTATGGGTGTTAGTGACACCGTAACGAATACTGAGGGGGATGGTTCAGACCATGATTCTGAGTTGATATCAAGTGGAATTTTCAGTCTGAATATTCCTGAAAATTTTTGTGTTTTTTTTAATTATTTTCAATTCCATACTTTTGCGACGGAAAATTCCACTTGATATCATCTCAGAATCATGGCCGCAATTACCCCTCAAAGTTTTCGTTACGATGTCACTAACATCCTGTATATGTAATAGAACATCTTTAGATTCTAATGATAAAACGAAAGCAGATGAAACAGCTATAGTTTTAAGGTAAGCACCCACTAGCACATGCAATCTACTTAAAGCACCTCGGTAGTCTCTAAGTGCCTAAGTGCTATGTATACTCTATCCCCTAAAGGTGGGTTTTAACCTTAGTATATGCAGGTGCTCAATTTATTTGCTGAATCTAGACTCTGAAAGGACTCTCGGAAACTAGTTAAAACTATATTTAAAGTTATTTTCAAAGAAGATAGGGCCGTTGATAAAATGCATTTTATCGCGCGAGATAAGAGAACGTATTCTGTGCGATAGAGGATCAGGATTAAAACTTTACTCGCGAAGTTTTTAAGTTGATATAATTTTTCAGACTTAAGTACGGCGACTCGGGTAAGACCGGAAAATGTATAAAACTGGTAAGTACGGTCACGAGCATTAATATGTATACACTTTGGTACCATGTCACATTAACTTTTTTGACAAATTGAACTGTAAGTCTCACTAAATGTTAAATATGTTAGTGCGACAGAGTCCTAAAGTGGGTACATTATATTGTTTATAACTGTACATGGTCCATTAAAAACATTCGTCGTATTCCAAATATAATATTAATACTCACAAAATCATAATACTTAATTGAAAAAGTACACGTAAATAAAACATATAATACCGGGTTCTTAACGCGTTCAATCAGGGATATGAGGCTTGCAACAGTGTTGAAATATCGGGAGTCTCATATCCCTGATAATAACGCGGTAAGAACCCGGTATTATGTGTTTTAATTATGATAACCTGGTAAACCACAATCAACAAAGAACATGTAGTTTTATTCTTCCACGATCTCTTAGTTCTCTAACGCAATATTGTCAGGGGTTACTACATCGAAGCAATTCATCTAAAAAAAGCAATACTGCTATTTGACATTTGTTTGCATTGCGCACATACTTTTATATGCGCAAATATCAAATTGTAATGTTGCTTTTTTAGATGAATTGCTTCGATGTGGCCTTTTAACCCCCATGATCATTTATTTCTCTAAAATCCTTTGTAATAAAAATTCCCTTATATTAATTAACCTACTTGGCAAGGGAAAAGTCAAAATACTCAAGGACGTAGGTATATTTTAATATTTGGCATCGTTTATTCCTTTCAAACTTACTTTGACTTACTTTAAGTTGGCTATATGCCTAATCGCCTCCACCAACTCGCAGTGGAGCAGCAAGATGGAGTATGCTCCATACTCTCTCCCCTCCGTTTAATTGACAAGAAGCCTGTACTGGCTGTTTATGTTATTTTATTTCATTTCAACACTCTTTATTCTCAATTTCTTTTTTTGATATTTTTTTTGTTTTCCGTTATTATTTTGTTATTCCTTTTTTCGTTGGTTTTACAGAAAGCTCGATGAGGTGTGGGTATTTAGTTTTTTTTGTGAAGGATGTTCCTCTTCCCTCAATCAGCGCTTATCGCTATCGACCCGCTAGGGTCGATTAATTCTTTCAAATAATTTCCTTTCAGAAGACGCCCTGAGCCGAGGTTCGCGCCCAACTGGGCACCCTCAGGCATGTTGACTTAAACGTTGTACCGGATGAGAGCCTTCAGCGCTCCCCATTTGTCCGGCCAAGTAGTTAATGCCATCTGCGGCGAATCTACAATAAGTCATGTCAAAAAAAGGATGTTCCTCTAACTACCCCATTTGGGATAAAGTTGTGAGCTTATGTTACGTTATTTTGACTCTATAGCAGAACTGAACGTTTAATTCCAACGTATTGATCTAAACGTATCTCATGAAATGGATTATAAACTTAGAAGTACACACATAGGGCACAAAATCAAAATTGCAGGTACTTTGTAAAGTTGAGAGCTCTATTTCGCGGTGTCGGACTAGTGAAAAACACGCTTGTCAAACTGTCCGCCGGACCGATGTTGGAAACGCGCTGGTAACTGGTACACACGGCCGGCTAGACCGCCATACTTGTTCAAATTTTTTCATAAATAGATAAAGAACAAGTCATTATTAAATCTGACATTGGTGCTGATTCCTGCAATGCCATCTCATTTAATTTTAAGTTATACCTGTCATTTTCTTATCCGTTGAAAAAGAAAGGGACGGGTAATCGACAGGCATAAAATTTATGGAATACACGTCAATTTTAAGCAGAAATCTAAACAACCGTCTAATAATTTTACATCGGCCAATAACCCGACAAAGTTAAGTAGACAGCACGTCAAACGGGTTGCATACCAGCTGCCTATTTAATTCTCACGGGTTATTCATTCATTTACTCATTCTTTCTAAAATTAAGAGCTGTCAATCATTCGTCCCTTTCGTTTTCGGCGGATAAGAAAATGACAGGTACATACATAACTTAAAGTAAAATTAGGAGGTGTCTGCAGCAATCGGGGCCATTATCAACGTTATTAATTTATCATAAGTGCTCGACCACTACAGACGGCGATACGGCTCACCACCTATCACGTTGATCTAACAGAAAGCTCGAGATGTGTGGGTACTTAGTTCATCTTGCGATGAAAGTACCTATGACTACTCCAATTGGGATATAGTCGTGAACTTATGTTATGTTATTATCAGATAATGATTACTGTTTTGAAGAAGACTGACAAAACATCAACCTGGATAGGAAACTGTGAAAGAGAGGGGAGCTCTCAGCTCAGCAGTCATCACGAACGATTCATGTACTTTCAAAAGGAAACGCGTGCGCTAGGCAAGACCCACCTATAAATTCTCTGAGTTTGGAGCTTTCACACTAACACGACACTGCTATCACCCGACTAATAAAATATCGTTCTCAAATATGGACTTTGAGTCGTTTCTTTGCGATATAGTTAATATTGACATAAATCAGCAGACAGCTTGGTGTCAGCAAGCCTTCCGCCATCAGACTACTCGGTAAGTAGTTGACGCCAGCAGCGGTTCAGTTTAAGGCGGTGTTGGAGCAGAGTCGTGTAAGTGCGTTATGACCATAACTAGAACACGCTAATGAAGTTTACACAGCGCAACGCACATAACTTCCAACATAACACCGTTGGATCGTCGATCCCTACCCTAGTCAGATTACCAACTTGTGGCTAGCGAGGTATTATGCTTAGCACCGAACTGACCGACAACATCCTTTAGCGCTAAAACACCATCGACGCCAAACTGGTATAAAATTTTGTTGGTCAGGTTCGTTAGCAGTGTGTCGTCAGCCGAGAGAGCACGTAGTTTGCACGTGACAGCTTCTGACGTGCTGCAGCCGATATTTTTCTAACCCGCTGCAGGGAGCAGATGCCAAACTGACGCGCAACTTGGATACAGTTTGTCGGAATTTTTGATCGGCTTTTTAGGGTTAAAAGTAGTTTGGTCTGGATTGCAAATTTGATGCCGGACGATGCTGGCATCCTAATATCCGATGTTGTTGAGTTTTTTTTTAATGTAAAACGCAGCGGTTTTGCAAGTAATCTTGGGAACATGTGCGGATGTGTTATTTCATGTTGGACTTTTCATTCAGATTCGATAGAGTAGGGTTACATCTATGGTCGCATAGTGAAAACCTCACATTGCGATGTAATTTTCGTTAGCAAAACCTCGAATCGAACATGCTAGTTTCAATCCAGGTAAAAACTGTGACTTTATTTTTAGCGAAGCCTTGTTAACACAAAATAACTTCAGAATATGTTTTAAAAAATGCTGTTACAAGCTTTTCACTATAAGACGATGCTATGTTAAAAGGTCTGGCAGGAATCTGTAATTTATAAGTAGGTACGTAGCATTTATTTTGCATTTATTTTATAGTTAGTAATTTCTTTTATAAATAACGTTGTTTACAGTTTGTACTGGTACAAGGAATCTTCAAGGAAATATCAATTTTCTAACAAACTCGCCGCTAATTAATGTTTGAATCGGATGAGATCGATATCAGAGTATCGCATTTCTAGAAATAGGATAGCCACTTTTCAAAGAGATGTTCTTAATTGAAAATAAATCTAATACAATAAAATGGTTAGGCATTTTTTCCCAACTAACCAGTTCGAAAGCCAAATTGGGAACTATTTAAATTATAAATTTTTGTTCCTGTTAAAATTTTCCAAGAGTTTTCTTATAAAAAATGCAATGCAACTTGGCTAACATACAAGATTTAAAGAATTCTACTTTTAGTGCTAAAAGGTTGTACGGCGCATTTGAAACCTTGAGAAGTAGAAATAAAGGCTACTTTTATATTAGAAATTCGTGAGTTTGCTGGATTTTTCTGTGTCAGGAACAAGAGCCAAACACGTAATGCGGCTGCTTCACGGCGATGCGGTCACGTGCCTTTATATCTCGAGAAATTTATTTCAACGAATGACCCGCCCTATTCAACCAGCGGAACGCAGTTTCTATGTTTAAAATCCGAGACTACTTTTCTCGCATCGTTACAAAAGCGCCTGGCGGAAATGTTACACTAAACGAAATGAAATTTAGAATTGCTATCGCTTTCACGGCAGGCGAGAGTATTGAAAGCGAAGCATTTCAAGTTTTGCTTTACAGGTAGGTAAGTAAAAAAAAAAATAATACAAATATTAAAAATATACGTTTTCTGTGTTTAGCAATAAGTACTGGGTATATATGGCAGAACTTTCTTTTTGGATGTGCTTTATTGTAGATTTGCCGCAAATGGCATTAATTACTTGGCCGGACAAATGGGGAGCGCTGAGGGCTCTGACATGGTTTGGCGAATTTTCTTTTCGTTAAATCTAATCTACTTTAGCCTTTGAAACCGCATAAGTCCAAGTCGTCACGCCATCTCTTCTCGTCTGGTTTATAAATTCAAAGCACTAAAGGATCTGGGACTAGTATAGTGCACCTAGTAGTTGTAGTTGAGCCGCTAAAGGTACCTTCGCAGGTCATGTAACTTTAAAAAACAAAATTTTTGACAAAAAAACACCGACTTCAAACGCAAAACTAAAAAGCAATAAATAAATTTACTTCGCATGAAGTAATAAGTACGTATTTTCAATTAGTTAATTAATTTTATAATTCTGAGTTAGGTTTACCTCACTTCGGTCTTACTTTAGTCTTCAATCGAATGACGTCAGACGTCACACACACAGATGCGCGTGTACGATAACGTCAATGTGTAGTGTCGAAAAGGGTTTTTGTATGAAGTGACCGGGGTGTGCCAATATTATAACCGCCCCACTAATCAAATCAAATTCTTTATTCAGGTAACTAGGCCCACGCATTGCATTACATTACATTAAATAAAATAAATTAACATAAAATGGTTAGTAACTAAATAAATAATAAAAAAAAAATGTAAATTTTCCAAATCAACATAACAATGGTGCTAATTCCCGTAAATACCTTCTAATTTTATTTTAAGTTATATCTGTCATTTTCTTATCCACCGAAAAGGAAAGGGACGGGTAATTTCATTCAGATTCAGATTTATTTATTTAATATTATCTTACACTTTTTTTTTTACTAATGAAAGCGTACATCATTCAGAAAGATATGCTGCGTCTCACCACGCGACGTTTCGCCGCGGGGCCGCATTAGCCCGCTATAAATATCTTGCAACAGCTAACCATTGCTTGTTTGTCAACAAGTAGCCAACTAGCCGCACGCTACCCTCAGGGTATTACAGAGGTGCTTAAACTTTACGCGCTTTCTTTAACATAACAAACTCACGCCTATTTACCACCGGGGTAACCTTTTATTTGTAATCATTTGATTAAGTTAAGTGTGTAGAATATTTGTAAAATTGATATTATTATTTATTATTTATTTTTTTGTTATTGTTTTTGCTGCACCGACAAGAGCGTGGCTCTTAAATTGATTTTGATGATTGTTTTTAAATAATCTGGGTGTATGCCTGAAAAGGCAGTATTTGGTGATACTCAATGAAAAATAACAGCTTTTTGTAACCTAAATACCATGCACAGAATAAATTTCATTTCATTTAATTTCGATATGAAGTTCCATTCTTCTTCTATCGTGTGGGTTGTGAAGTGGATCACCAACCCCATCAACCCTGGTGTCAGGGTTGTTACTGAGCCGCCATAAACCCCTGACATGACTCATTTAACGACTACGTACTTACATCAGTAAGTAGTAACCGGGACTAACGGCTTAACGTGCCTTCCGAAGCACGGATCATCTTACTTTTGGACAATCAGGTGAGTTCCATTATAATTCTGGTCACTATGCTTTCAAAAATTCACATCAGTAAGTAGTACCCAGGCCCAATAGCTTAACATGCCTTCCGAAGGACGGATAGTCTTACTATAGGGTGAATAACTTGCATTGTCGTACACAGAGTGATTTTTGTGATATGTCCCCACCGGGATTTGAAATCAGGACCTACGGATCATGACCACCAAAGTACAGTTATTTGCTCCTTTGACGTAATTATTAATTAATATGAAACTCGATAGGCGGAACACACGCCAATACGGCGATCATAGAGTCCTGTTACTTTAAGGAAAAATATCATCATCTCCCCTAGCGTTATCCTGTTTTTTCACAAGGTACGCTTACCTATCCTGAAGATTATACAGGTTCAGTTTTTTTATATTTCTGTCCGACCTTCCAAACCGCGTAGGAAAAACTAGCCTATTACAGGTTATACATTGTTTTAAGTTTACGCGGTTATTATCATAATTAAAGCACATAATAACGGGTTCTTACCGCGTTTAAATGGGGATAATGCGTTTAATGGTCATCCCGTGATCATGGCACTTGCAACAGTGTCGAAATATCGGGAGTCTCATATCCCCATTTAAACGCGGTAAGAACCCGTTATTATGTGCTTTAATTATTACAGGTTAGGTCACACACCTTCGAAACGCATTTCTCGGGAATGTGGGTTTCATCACGATGTTTTCCTTCACTGTTGGGCACGTGGTAACAAATTCAAAGTAAGGTTAAGTTGGTATTAATAAACTAATCTCAGCTTTGAGATTGCCCTCAAGATCATGTCAATGTGACAGTTCTTATATAAAAACAGGGACTTCAGCATGATCTTGAGGGCAGTCTCAGCTGAGATTAGTTTATTAATACCCAACCTAAAAGTTTATGAAAAATATGTCCCAAATAAAAGTATGAGGACCGCTGGTGTAACATGATTGAATACACTTGATTTCTGTGTTTATCCAAATGTCACTGTGACCTTTCTGGTTCGCGTGTGCGCTGGAGGCGAGGAAAATTAAGTAGGGCTTTTTATTAATGTGGAGCCTCGTCATGTTCGACATGCTGTGGGTAAACTGAGTAACGAATAAAAAAAAGAAATTCAAATTCAAATGTATTTATTGCAATACTATTATTATTGAGTTTTTTTAAGTTAGTGACTCCGTACCGATTCAGTGGCTCATGATTCCGAGTTAATATCAAGTGGAATTTTTCGTCGTCTGTGGGATGAATGAATTTATCACACTTTAGAACTCTGTCGCACTAACCTATTTGGTATTTACTGAGACTTACAGTTCAATTTGTCAAAAAAGTTAATGTGACATGGCACTAAAGTGAATATTGATTGATACTCGTGACTGTCTACCCGTAAGAGGCACCTCTATACATAGGTATAAGTGTATAAATTTAAGTGAGTATTTTGAAGTTACCGTGTAAATTTTCCCTTTCATATTTTCGCGCCGGTAATCGACACCCCAAGGCAAAACAAATCTCAAAAACACGACGCGAGAGTGTACTCTGCGAATATATTAAAGCTGGAATTTGGAAGTGTTTGGAAGTGAAACTCACTTCTCAACCAGGTGGTTGTACAAACAACGAGAGAAGAGTTGTCTGAAGTTCCGTCGACTTCCGAGTTGTAAATGATTCCAAATTATTTGGAGTTATGCCAGGTGCGTATTGCGAGTGAAGATATGATAATTTTGAGGGATTATCCTTGTTATTATTTACATTGAAATTCGAGCTGAGGCAAATTGGAAACTTCTGTCATAGAATAAAGGCGAAAATAGAGCAGTAACTCTTTGCGCCGTACTTATTAGTATCAGGCGCCGACCTTACTTTAGTCGTCAAATGCCAAGCCGCTAATGAGTAAGAAGGAGAGCGTTGACTACCTATCTCACATATCTCACATCACACGGTAAGTATGAGATTTTTGTATGAAGTGTCTGAGGTGTGCTTCTGTGGTGTTCCTGAGTAAAATAAAGAATATAGGTACTTTAACATTGAAATTAGATACCTTTTATGTCAGCGGATTTGACGGGTAAGCAAATCAAATCAAATCATTTATTGTATGAATTTGGGTATATAATTTGGTCTTAAAATTAATCTTATGGCAAAGTACCACCAAACTCTATCTTTGCAGACATAATATACAAACATTCACAAATATAGATAGATAACAATATGTAGCTTTTTTGTAGCAGTGAATGCATTAGGAGATGCATGCGAGGGAAATGTATAAGTGACGTGAAAAAGAAAACAATATTTTTCAGGTCAATTGTTATAATGTAATTATCATATACTGGATGCAAGATATCGTATAATATCATCAAGCAGTGAATACCAAAGACTACCTATTCTTAACTGACGATTCAGATAGGTAGTAATACCTACCCCAATGAGAATTTGAGGACAATGATTTACTTACTTTTATAAATCTCTGAAGTAATTTCGGAAATATTCCGTACACCTTCCAAAATAAATAGCAAGAGGCGTACTTCCAAAACTTGTGCTCACACGCAACTCTGAGTTACGAAGTTGTGTTCAACGCGAAATTTATTGCGAACATGATTAATTGCTCCTACCTGACTTGGTGACGACTTACTTTGGTAGAAAATGTTTTTGGTAATGTAATGTGTAATAAATTTATTAATACATGTAGAAATGTAAGTAAGTACGTAAGATACAAATATCAGCATCCCCCAAGCATTATTCCGTTTTTGGTAGGGTCAAAATTCATGATTTTAATTATTTAAATTTATTTTCAATTCTATACTTTTGCGATGGAAAATTCCACTTGATATTAACTCAGAATAATGTGCTGAATCATCCCTCTCAGTATTCGTTACGATGTCACTTACACTCCTTACAAGTACATACAGATAGCCATACAAGTAGGTATGGGTATGACACCGTGAAGAATTCTGAGGAAGATGATCCAGACCATGATTCTGAGTTGATATCTAGTGGAATTTCCTGTCAGAAAATTCATGAAAATTTTTGTATTTTTTTTCCGTTCTATACTTTTACGACGGAAAATTCCACTTGATATCAACTCAGAATTATGGTCTGAATCATCCCTCAAAAGTTTTCGTTACGATGTCACTAACACCCTGTATGGCGTCCCCCGTAAAATCGCTTAGTCCTAGCCACCCCCAAACAAATCCACCATCACGATTGTCACTCGTCAGCAAACAAAACAGAACAACGCGTTGAAAAGGACCTTACACAACCCCTGTTTGCGTTGCTAATTGAATTCGTTATAGCTAAGCATGTTTAAAGTGCCCTGTTCATTATGCAGGCTCCATCTTTTCGCTAATGAAATCCTTTGGCGGGGTGATTGAATTGTGGATTTCTTTTTATTGGATTTCTTGTGGATCTCTTCTTATTGTAGATTTGCCGCAAATGGCATTAACTACTTGGCCGGACAAATGGGGAGCACCGAGGGCTCTCATCCGATACAACATTTAAGACAACAGGCCTGCGGGGATCATATTAAAGAAAGAATTAATCGACCCTGGTGGGTCGATGGTGATAAGCGCTGAAAGGTAAGTTAAGTACAGTCATGAGCAATATAATGTACCCACTTTAGGACTCTGTCGCACTAACATATTTGACATTTTTATACAAAGTATAAAAATGTGGCTTCTAAATAATGGACTAAGTATCTCTTTCTATGGGGCGGGGTAACGTATTAACATGCCGTTCATATACAGGATGTTAGTGACGTCCTACCGAATACTGAAGGGGAAATTCAGATCATGGTTCTGAGTTGATATCAAGTGAAATTCCCTGTCGGAAAACTAATGAAAAATTGAGTATTTTAAAAATCATTTTCGGTTGATAGGTTGATAATACTTGTTTATTAGTAATTTATGAGCCACGCTCTTGTCAGTGTAGCAATTCATTTGCATTCTCCATGCTACTTTTTAGGGAAAAATAGGGTAGTGCATTGTTTTAGGTTTACGCGGTTATTATCATAATTAAAGCTCATAATAACGGGTTCTTACCGCGTTTTAATGGGGATATGTTTGTGTCGAAATATCGGGAGTCTCATATCCCCATTTAAACGCGGTAAGAACCCGTTATTATGTGCTTTAATTATAATAGGTGGTTTCCCTCTTGCCTTCCGCCCCACAGTACTCTGTCTGACTCTAGACTTTTCTGCTACTCACTCCTCACTCGCTTGCTCTTCACTATTTTCATTATGAGCTGAACTTTATTATGGTACCAAGCCGCCAAGAACAGTGCAGGCTTGTTTGCTTTCGTTACAACATACTCTAGTAAAAGACAACGGCTAAGAATCCGCATAAAACCAGGACCGTAAACCTTGCAACCCTACTAAAATAAAACGAAATTAGACAAAATCGATATCCTTCGGCATCGAGCATAAAAAATGCCTTCTTATATCCCTCCCTAGCGGAGGAAGTTTCATAAGAAACACAATAAGGCAACTTAAACGGCGCCATAGTATTGACCTACTTAAAGCCCAGTGCACACAGAGGTACTACCCAAAGCGTTTCGGGTTTATGTAACTAAAGAACATTGGCGAGAAAATATAAAAAAAAAAGTTCGCGTCTAGAAATGCGACATTAACTAATCTTCATGAAATAATTAAAACACATAATAACGGGTTCTTACCGCGTTTAAATGGGGAATCCCGTCAATCCCAATCTCATCAGTCATCCCGTGATCATGGCACTTGCAACAGTGTCGAAATATCGGGAGTCTCATATCCCCATTTAAACGCGGTAAGAACCCGTTATTATGTGTTTTAATTATGATAATAACCGCGT